>NW_009186961.1:6509-51231 GCF_000690835.1 Fulmarus glacialis | reverse complement strand
ATCTGGACAGGCTGGATTGATGGGCCAAGCCCAATTGTATGAAGTTCAAGGCTCAGTGTCAGGTCCTGCACTTGGGTCGCAACCACCCCATGCAATGCTACAGGCTTGGGGAAGAGAGATATTGGGGAAAATTTCTTCACTGAAAGGGTTGTCAAGCATTGGAACAGGCTGCCCAGGAAAGTGGTTGAGTCACCATCCCTGGGGGTATTTAAAAGACATGTAGATGTGGTGCTTAGGGACATGGTTTAGTGCTACTTGGGACTTGGCAGTGCTAGGTGAACAGTTGGACTTGATGATCTTAAAGGTTTTTTCCAACCTAAACGATTCTATGATTCTAACAATATATCTGATCTAGCAGCTTATGGATTCAACCAGTCTAGACTCCTTGGACAGCCTCAGGAGTAAACCTAGATATTTTGAGGTTTTTGCTTTGTTTGGATGCATCTAAAGGTTACAAAAATAAAGGTGAGAGTAGTTCCAGGCTGCTTTATTGATTTCACAATAAGAACTATCCAAGCAAAGAATTTCTTGTTTGTGATTCCACAGTCTGATCTGCATTCACAGCATCCTGTTAAAGTCAATGAGAGTTCACAAAGGAGCAGCTCTACCAGCAGTTCCTTAATGCAAAACAGTCACTGACAAAGAACAGCAAAAAAAAAAGAAAAATGTTTCTCTAGTATCTGTTTCAGAATTCAGTACTCGCTGTCCACAAGTTATCGTGAACGACAAGAATGCTCAACAGCAGGCAACATTGATCCCTACCTTGTCATTATTTCAGCTATATAGGAAAACAGGCAAGATGGCAATAAATATCCCTGAAATAAAGGATGTTGTTTCAAGTATGGACAACGTCTGTAATGGAAGAAAAATAAGAGTATTTGGAAAAAATGAATGCTGAAGAATGAAAAATCTCAAAAATTGAGCCACACTTGACAGTTCCACTACCGTTAGAAATTCTTCTTGAAGATTAATACGCTGCATGGGCTAAAAGGGTTATAGGGAAAAAGCTAGTTCCTTTTCAGATCTAGGGAGCCAGTCTATGAATAAATAATGGACTAAGCTTATATACCCTATTCAATATATGCTACAGGTAAAAGCTTAAGTATGCTGGGGCAGAACTGAGAGATGAAATAAGGGAGATGATGTACAGAATCAAAGAACGATGTGCAGTTTGGAAACAGGACAGAGTGATTTTCCTTGACAGTCCATCCTGAAAAGCTTTCGTACAAGCCACCAACACTCATATGGAAGATAAAAACTGCCTACACAGATACTTTAGGAATAACTGGATTGTCATTAAAAGAGAGTTGACTGGCAGGTTTCAGCAAACATGACAAAATTAGCTTTCAGCTTCCCAAGAAGGTTTACAAAAACAGAGATAAGGCAGAGCATGCTATAGTTCTTCACGGTATTTTACAAGAAGCAATAGACACTCACCAGTTTACGATGGCTCTCTTAGCCGGATTTCCTGGGAAGGCTGCCTTCCTGAATGAGGCCAAGATGATCGATGCACGCCAGAGCCATCTGCGGTTCAGAAAGGAACTAACTCTTCTGCTGTTCTTGGAATGTCTGGTTGGATTTCCAGACAAGAGACTCAAAAAGGAGAGACAGGAGTTGGAATTAATTTTTTTTTGCTTGGGGGAGGGAAGAGGAGGGTGGTTGGTTATATTCCCCCGCCAAAGAGCCCTGACCTCCAGCAACATTTCCTGCGTTTATTCCTAGAATTTAGACAAGACAGAAATAGTGCACAAAGCTACACATGAGTATGTTAAAGAGATCCAATTCACATGTAAACACTGTGTAAAGATATCTGGAGTAGAAGGAATGCAACGAACTCTATATTAAAATCAAAGCCATCTCTATTTACTGGGGAAAGGAATGCTATAAAGGAGAAATTCAAATGTACTAAGAATTACAATTGAAGAAACAAAACCAGATTTTCTTGACAGCATAGTCATTATCAATGCCATTGCAGCTACACTTTTACTTTAATCTGCACATCATTATGTGCTACAGCCTCAGCAAGTACCCTGTTGAGATGCTGACCTCAAATAAAAATAAGACATGAAGCTCAATTTCTGCTATAAATCCAAATTAAAATATTTTTGTAAATAGAGTATCCTGGTAAACATTTCTGGACTTGAAATTCATTAAGATGGAGCTTAGAATATTTCAGGTGGACAATACATATTCAGGAAAATCTCAACATAAATGTACCTTTCCAAACCTTCAGTTGATTTATGGGGAATTAAAAACCACAATCATTCCACAACTGCTTACACAATGCAAATTTTATACAGGAGAAATGCCAAGAAATCCACTCAAGAGTTCCTAGAATCATGTCATAGGGGATAAAAAATTTAAAAAAGCATGCTACAGATTGAAAGCTAAGTTTACACTTAAAACCTAATCTGATCACATACCTGTTAATTTTACAAAAGTTCCTAATATTCCCCAAAACCTTTGAATGGAAAAATAGTTTTAAAAGTAGTACAATTTCACAGAAGTCCTCAGGAAGCTTCACTCAATCTCTTAGTAGGGATTTAAACTCTGGCTTTCTCTCCCGCCATATTTTCTATTTCACCCTGGGACTTCTCACACAAGCAAGCTTTACCTTTCCTTACAAATACTTTTCTTTCAAAATAGAAATCAACATGACTAAATGTAACAAGTATGCTTTCAGGTACAAGGCTATAAATTTAATGTCAGGACTTGGCCCCAATTCACACTGAACATGTACTGACCTTTCTTTACTTTGTTTGAACCACAAGGGCTCTTTACAAAGGTTCTCATTACAACTGGGAAATATCAAGCCAAATTCTGCCATCACTGTGTGTTCAATTAAGAGCATTTGTCTGCAGCAGCTTGGCATCAGATTTATGCTAGTTTAACAGAACAAATCCTGTCCTCAGCATAATCGGAGTTCTAAGAAACAGAGCACTGCATTTCCCAGTAGCAACAGGCAGGCTGAACCTGAAAGAGGACAGACAGTAATTGAAGTATTTCAAATTCAGAATTATCTGTCAAGAACTGGGAAGAGATACCCTTAATAAAAAGTTATTCAGGGTATTTAAGTGGACTAAAATAAATTAAGCCAAGTTTATTTCTAATGATCAGTGAATTCTGCTGGAGGCTATGTTGAAAATCTTTTAGATTGCACTGTACTTCCTCATTTACTATTTAATTTCTTCATAGATCTAGATATTGCTTTTAGTAGTCCAGATATTGAAGCTTCAAATAGAAAAGTCTTGGTTGATACTGAAACACATACAGCATATTGAAGAATTATACTTCTTTCAAAAGAAGAATTCTCTTACCAGGTACAGCGCACATGTTTTTCCACGAATTATATTTGACAGTTTTGGTCATCATATTGAGCACATTACTGAAGCTTAAAAACTCCAAAAGACAAATACCAACTTCGTTTTATTTCTGAATGACAGTCAATTCATAGCATAAGAGATGCACCGTGTTTGGGAGATATTACAATACACAGGATCTTCAAAAGATGAAAATCCGAGAGGACATCAGCTGAGATTTCCCCCATGGTCTAACATGATCTTATTGAGCAGAATTTTATAGAGGTCAGGTCTGAAAGTGCCGTTTTCATTTAGTGCAACTCAAAGCCTGCAGGACAGACAGAAGTAACTAACAAACACTTTTAAAAGTGGCAAAACAATTTATATGACAGTGTTGCAGAGCGGTGATAGGACTTACGGTCAAGTTAAGAATTTTGGAACATGGGACCTCAACCAGGAGAATCCCAACCCAAATCCACACAGGTCCATTCATATTTAGATTCCACTCCTATCAGGAAAAGGCCTTACATTTAAATCTCAAGGTAACATTAGGAATCTAGTTTTAAGCCAGTAAAGCAGTTCCTGGTGATCTTGGTCTGCCTTCACATAGACTTACAACTTAAGTTGGAAGTGTAATGCAAATTTCTTGGAATTAACAGGCTTTGAGACAAGTACTTAGACATGGAACCCAACCGACACTATTACTTCCTAGCATCCAGCCATTTTAACAATTCTTCCTTGTTAGCATGGACAAGGAAGCCTTTGTCAGGTTTGAGAACAAAGAAATGAAATTACAGAAGACTAATCTTACTAGTGTGCCAAATGAGAACACTCACAACAGAACAACTCCAAGTGTCCTGTCATCATTCCTCTTTATATTGATCTTCAGTGTAATCCCCCCCAATACTTACTACTTCCATAAAAGGGTAGGTTAAAACAAAAATGAAAACTGTATGCATAAAATAAAATATACAAAAAAACCAAAGCACATTTCCAGATTTTCAAAGTGTTTCACAGAAATTATATAGACTCTTAATAAACAAATCAACACGTTTGCTTCAGAATTTGATTGAGGAAAAAAATTAGGTTTTCCTACCATTTACTTATCAATGCGCTGACCCGCAAAAATCTTTGATTGTAATAAGAGAGCAAGGTAGTTGGCAAGATTACACATTTGTTTGTTTCTTCATCTGTACTGCAATGTAATCATCCCCTCTTCTCTGAAGTCCCTGCAATTTATTATTTAAGGAACACCACAGACTAATGGTCCTAGCTAATAGAAAAAGTCTTCATACTAAACTGAAAAAGAGAAGTTCCAAAAGAGCTATTGAGAAACTTTCTGAAAGAGATAAAACATTGTTTTGGACAAGATAAAACACAGTATTACACAACACAAGATTTGTAGTTGTGACAACAATAAAAAAACCAAGCTTCCTTCAACTTGGTCTTAAGATGACATTGAAAACATGTATTTATTAGGCCTAAAAGCGTTTTATTATCGAGCTCCAGCTCAAGACCATATCAATTTAAGATGTAGGTGGACACCAGTTTCCCTCAGACCACACATACCACAGTCCACTGGCCCATGTGGTTTTGTTAGCCAGTCTTCCAACAGCAAGCCAAGGTTTAGACATTGAGTCTGAGGAGGTCAGAACTGGCATATAGAAAACCACAACAAAACTAGCTTTCTTCTCAGCTGTTCCCCTCCCAAATCCTACTGCCCTACCTGGGAATTAGGTATCTATGAATGCTCACATGAATCCAGAGGACTGTCTGATTACTTCTGCCCAGGTTTCCTTTTTAGTTTTTACTTAATGTACAGAGTTACATGGTCAAGCCATCTCCATAAAGAGCTCTTAATAACCTTAACACTGGGCTTCCAACAGGAAGACTAATCATTTTCATTATGACTCAGGGAAAATAAGGTGAGTTGAGAATGCTGCATTCTGATCAGAGGGATCTAATGCCATGACATCCCCTAGGCACACCAAAGCATTTGTAATCCAAAAGCGATGTGTTTTCTAACCAGAGAATTGTATTTCTGACTTTGCATTAACTAGTCCCAGTTTGTAGCAGAAAGTATCTGTAGTAATTCAATAAAAAAAAGTTCAAGTAAGTCCCAGTAGTCAAACCATAGGTATATTGCTAATGCCCATGCTAAGGAGAATACATTCCTCTCAACAGAAGGTATGTTCAGAAGAATAACACTCATCTTGCTCTATTAACTTAGGTCAAGCTTTCTACATCCCATTAGTAACAGAAGAGACTAAATAATTAAACAACAGGTAACGGCAGCATGGGGAGTAATTTCAAAACGTGGTCCAAAAGATTGTTTGTCTCTTAAACTGGAGAATTTAAAAAAAAATTTAAAAAAAAAAAAAAAATAGAGCCCACTCCAGGACTCTTCTTTGTAGCCTATCCCATTAGGACATGAAAGCAAACCATTTTCAGAATGTTTTTTTTAAGATGGTCTTTAAGGCACTGTTTGCAACATTTATGGAAAAGGACATGTGAAACCAAAATGTATTACAATATATTAATACAGC
Organism: Fulmarus glacialis; assembly: GCF_000690835.1. Taxonomy (NCBI): domain Eukaryota; kingdom Metazoa; phylum Chordata; class Aves; order Procellariiformes; family Procellariidae; genus Fulmarus; species Fulmarus glacialis. The sequence continues at coordinate 45,386 of NW_009186961.1, read as the reverse complement.
TGGGAAATTCTAATTGAATGTGAGGTTACAAGAGATGTTATCTTCCTCTTTCCTCTCCTCTTGCAGGGCTTCTCTCATTCCATTTGACCTCATGTTCCATCCCCGGAGGAATTACATCAAGACTGGATCCCCAATGCCATGGTCTGGGTTGCAAGTGAAGGAGATGGTGATGGCATACCGAGTGCCCCAGTGAACCTTTTCCACCCGATGAAGGTTCTCTGATCCAGAGGTGAAAAAGGAAACCCGGCCTGTAAAGACAAAGTATTCAGTGACATGGAGTTTGCCACTCAGCTATCAGCTCTCTACACAGTTTTGCTGTTGTCTCAGTCCAACTTCCCTAGCTATGCGAGAGCCCATAGGTCATCACAAAGACAAACTGTTACGAGCTTATGCTGCACTCTGCCGGCTTTATGTACTGTTTAAAACATACGTTAATCCTTTGTGCTACAAAGCTGGAGATGCAATTCCACCATATCTCCTAGTTTATAAAAGGCAGGAGGAGGCCAAGAACATCTGAAGCCAGTTCTTAGTTGCCTCAAAAAAAAAAAAGCAGCAAGCAACTCTAGTGACTGTCAAAGTGTATTGGTCTCCTCCCTGCTCCCCTTCTAGTCTGGGCTCTAAATTTTAGACCAAAGAAGGAGGAACTACTACAAAGGTGGCAAAAAGTCTTCAGCGAAAAAAAATGCTCAGCACGTTTACAAGCAGCTGCGGCAGCTCATCAGCATTGTACCGAGTATTTGCTATAGCTTTTTGTGCACAGTCTGATCACCCATTGTTCAGCCAGGTTAGAAAGTTATGTATCAGTCATATACAAATTAATTTTCCTTAGAAAGAGCCACTCCATCAATGCATTGGCTTGGAAATTGTTTTATAGATGCAAGTGCTTACTCCTGTGCTTCATCCTGTCCAAGCTTTGACCACCGCCCTGCCCTGGGGTTCTCCAGGCCGTAAGTGGCATCAAGGTGAAATGCAGTTACTTTGATAAGGATAGCAGAGGTATATTAGCATCCCAGTTGATCAAACAGCAGAATGGAGCCCTCTGCACTGTCACATTATTAAACTGTTCTGAGAACACAAAAGTTTGATGTTTAGCAAGTAACTCAGAACTGACGCAACTCTGTAGGACTGTTCAAGTTCTCCTGAGAAAGCTAGTAATACTCACATACACAGCTGCTTTATCCCAATAGCATGTGGTTTTCCTACTCAGGCTTTTTTTTTCCGGTGTTCAAATTAGATTCAAGTTTGTTAAAAAGCTTATCATAGCAAACTCATATTGACAATCTAACTCTGCCTGGGACTCATTCATAATCGGGCAAAATGAAACACTTACATGCCTTAAAATTTGCACAACAAGATAAACTATTCCAACCATTATACAAACTCCACTGCAGAAATGGGCACCAGACAACATAGCTAGTTTTCTCTCCTACCTAAATTGATCCAAAAGATCCAGAAGTTATTTTCCTTGCATACTCCTAAGCAGCACATGTGGGAGGTCTGAACAAAACTAGACTGGCCTCATGGAGCTCGGCTTACCCACTAATCTCTGAAGTCTATTTGAGTAGCCTCTGTGTCCCTTGCACATTCAGTTGCAGTTCACATTTAATCTTTCATAGTTCAGACAGTCTTTCATAACTGCCAAGCAGAAGTCATATCATACTCTGCCTGTGGCTGCACATCAATAATTGGTAAAGCTATATATATTATAAAAAATAGATTCATTTGTATGCACAGCTCATTTACACCTTGGTGTCCTGCTTTTCTGGATGAAGGACTAAATGAAGGCAATGCACTCCTATCCTACGAGTGTTGCAATGAACAGCACTACCCTCAAGGATTTCATACAAAGTCCCTGTATCACAATTTTTTTTTTTCTTTTAAATCTTATTTCAACAACATTCAAGTACTTTATTATCGGTCCCTCACCTACTCACCCAAAGCTTTGCCTTAAACTCATTTTCAAGCTTTTTTGTTTGATCTGTTATTAGAAGTAGTAGTAATTCAGAGTTAAACAAGTTTCAGTGTATTGTTTAAGCCAGTTAAACTGGATTTTTTGGCTATACCGAATGTCTTTTAATTTCTCTCTTTAATAAAATATGTCTTCATACGTATGGTATCTTACAGCTCCTTGTGCATCTGGTCCCATATCTGTCAACCGGGGTCTCCGAGTCACTGAACAAGCCTACAGTCAGTTTTCAAAGATACTCTTTCCTCACTTGGGAAGAATTTTTTTAAACTAACTTCCATTGCAAAATTTTGAAGCAAAAGCACACTCTCTCCATGGTACACTATTTTTAATAGTATAAATGTTCAAAAAGAGCATAAAGAATGTTAATTCCCATCCCATCTGACAAAACCTTCAAGGAATATATGCCAATATCATTATCCAGAGACTCCTGGAGAAAGACACAAGATAAAATAAAGCTGTACCATTACCGGATAGGATGACTTCTAGGACTTTCAAGCACACCAAGACTGGACCCTTCATAAACTTGCCTCTATACACAGTATATGGAAACCATTTCAAAAATTAAATCACTACAAGAAAGCAAGCAGGTGAGGACTAAGCAAGTTCCTTAAGAAAGCATGGACCTACTCCTAGGTTATAACCTGTCCTTGTTCTAGCTAATTTTGAATTAAGATTTTAAACCCCAAAGTTCCAAACTATGAACTATATTAGCAAGGATCATATGTAATATGGGTCTGTTTTTAGCTGTGAGATGCATTCAAAGTGTTTAAAGTGCCCTTTTTTTTTTTTTCTTCAAGTGTTACACGCTGCCACAACTAACATAGCTGTGATAGGATTTCTCTCATTGTGAATGGTGAGGAAGACATGCATGGGGCAGTTCCACTAAGCTCTCCAGACTACGAAATATTGATAGAGTGAATGCTGAGCTTCATAAGAGATTAGAGTTTTACTACAAATGCTAAAGAATAGCTATGCAACTATTCATTGCAGATAGAAGTACATGTGTACTCAAAATTTCCGGATGAAACATTTTTGAGTGACAAAAACTCAGGAAAAAGTGTGTAAAATTCTAATCCCATTTCCTTTGTCCTTTTCTTTCATTATTTAACAATGGCCTCAAATCGGTCTTTTCATTTTTCTTCTCCCCTCCTCTTACCTGCCTGCACAGATTTCTTTCCAACACGCTTTTCTGCTCCACTAAAGAAACCTTGACTACTACCTCCTGGCACATAATTTCAGTTTGATTTATGAACACTTACTGTTAAAAGTGTAAGCTTTTGTGAGATCACAAGCTACTACTCAATACAATTTTATAGTACATTACCTAACCAAAAAAGAGAAAGTGTTTAATTCCTGGTCCTTAAGGGATGAACTTTTGGAGAGGAAGAAACAGCAAAGGGATCCTGTCCTGTTTTGAGGTCCATGCTTCTAAGCTTTCAGAAAGAGGCCAGTCTCTGAGCTACGTTCTGAAGGATGAAGATTGGAATGGAGGTGTCCTGGGGTTAGAAGTGATGCCAAGGGTAAAAACCAAAGGATTTGTTTTTTTCCACTGAGATAAATCTATAGTCTGAAAAGTATTTCATCCCAGTCGTGAACATTTGACTCATTTTCCCCAATCACTGCAAGATGCCAAAAATGCCATTGCTTCTTTAGTTTTATGATGCTTTAACAAGTACCTCAAAACTGTGGGGCCCTCTCTACTATCTGCCTACTATCTATCTTCTCCTCCTTACCTCCACTTTCCATTCCACGAGAAGTCAATCAGGCAGAGCATACCACAGTAATTAGTGCAGCACACCAGAGCATTTAGTGGTTTTAACACTTAGACATACAGCCCCCATATTAGATAAAAATACATTTTGTAGGCACTTCTATCCATGCTCTTTCCTCTTTTCTGCCCACAAACACTTAACATTTCTTTATAGCTGTTCCCAAATGGCTTCAAGATTTCCATCAGGCTGTCTAGTGATAGGGGAGTGAGCTGTACCCAGCCTAGTTCCCATGGAAGCGCGCAACAATGGACTGGAGAAGTTTCTCCCACACAAACGCACTTGTTCTCACCTTTCTTATTAGAAGAGAAAAAAACCCGAAGAATTGAAAGATCTGTGGTAACCTCAAGACTTGCAGGAGCCTGTTTCTAAATGACTACCTTGCCTGCATGTCTCTACAGGAACAGAAGTAATCAATCCTTGCCTGTGATCTCTATTTGACAAAAATACCTGAATCTACAGCTTGTTTTCTCTTCCGTTTTCTCTACTTTCCCACATTAAGTGCTAGAAAGCATGTTTCAAGATGGAGTTTGGTCCAATAAAAGCTTAGCTGATGAGCTTCTGTCCCTTGCAGAATGCAGAGAGTGTGACTGTGATGCAGTCGCTCCCTTTCCTAGTTCACAGATACACCTTCAGCTCGGCTTCTTTACTAAGATTAGCCAAGAGTTTCATCCACAGGTGGAGCTGCTTCACGGTCCCTTCTTTCCATGACCCTTAAGCACCCACACAAGTTTTAAAAACTTTAGAGTAAGCAAAGGATAAATTGTATTGGGGATGAAAGAACTAATATCATGGAAGACTCAGGTAGAAACTCATTTATATATGCCACCCTGTCACAGTGACCTAGGACAAGGAACTGCTCACAAGCTTAGCGCTACAGCATCCATCAAAACTGAGCCTGGTCTTTAGTGTTGCTGACACAAGTCAAGCTCTTAAATGCTGTCAGGCTGAGAAAAGCTTGTGATGTGAAAAACAAGAAAGGTTGTATTAGAGGTAACCACTGATTCTCCTGATTTTTTGAGAATCAATTTTTGCACTGATCCACAGGAATCATTATTTAAGAAGACATACAAGTGCCAGTCGCAAGCTCCACTGCTATGAATTTTCTGTGATCTTAATTTAGATGAAGCAACACTTATTTTCAGGAATAATACTTAACAAGCAGCAAAAGCAATGGATATTTCACTATGCAGCAATTATGTTCCATTTAATTACTCAGACAAAACCACTAGAGGAATATATGTATTAACTATGAGCTTTTGCTTTTCCCTGCTTTTGCTTTCCCAGGTTTTAATGACATTCATAATTGCCCCTTAGCAATGAATTTTTTTTAGATGTACTCAGAAAATATAACCACTGCAAGAAGCAGCATACAGATGGGAAAGAATTATGTATTCAGCTATATATCACAGTAGAAGCGTAAGTATTCCCATAAGGCTTGCTCTCAGGAGATTTTATCCGTGTTGAATGTTAACATTCAGTTGCACTTCCATAAACAAGCTGCCTACAATTTGCTACCTAACCTCTGTACTGTGAGGTAATATAAATTAGAGGAATATACAAAGGAAACAATTTTCAATGACAACTATGCCCTTGACATGTAACTGCGACTTCAAGCAAACCACTTACTCTTTCATTTGTGTCCTTGTCTCTAAAATGAAGCTAGTACTGACCTATTCTAACAGGGTTACTGTGAAAATTAATTAGTAGACACCATTACAATACTTTGCAGTTAACACACATTCTGTTTTACAAGTATTATAAAAAAAAAAAAATCCTCTGTTGTTCTTATTCTGGCAAGAGAAAAAGTAGTAAGGCGTGCCAGATTAAATTATAACAAGATGTAGGGAATGTATGAAAGGACTTTGAGAACCATACAAATATTAACATACCACAATGCTCGTAAGAAAAAAATATTACACGATTATTATGCCTCTAATATTATAAATTCATTGCATAACTTAGGTTGGAAGAGACATTGGGAGGTCATCTGGCCCAATTCCCTTTCTCAAATCAAGGCCAACTTCTAAATTATATCCAACTTCTGAGATCCATCAGGTTGCTCAGGGTCATATCATTAGCACACGTGAGTGCAGCATTCAGATACCAACATTTCCCAGGTACATCTCAGGCACACATATTTTGCTACCCCCATGTCTCCTGTGCTTGATTTTTGAGCTGGGGGCATGGAATAGATGACCTCCAGAGGTCCCTTCCAACTTCAGTTATTCTGATTCACATTAATGCCAACTTTAGCAATCACTTTCTATTTGCAGCATGCCTGTTTTGCCACTGGATTCCAAGCCCGTTCATGCTCCCATCCTTCACATGAGGCTACCACTTCTGCCTTCTTGGCAGCATCCTCTGGCCCTTCTAGTTTAATTCACTGCCAAGTTTCCTTGTAAACTCCTTGGGTCATGAGAACATCAAGGAGAAACCGCAAGTTATGTGTTAGATTGTCTCAACCAACGCTCAATCATGCAAGCAAGGGAATGATAACTGTCCCCTTGTGCTCCTCCTTGGTCTGCTTAAGGTGTGGCTGGACACCAGGGAAGGGCAGGGGCTACCCCTGCGTGGTGCCAGTGACAGGGAAGGGACGCAAAGCAGGGCTGGGGGAATGCAAGAGGAATGCACCTCCATCTGGGGGAATGCACCTCCATCCACTGACCACGGCAGCTGGTTGGGAGCACTGGAAAGACTGAGCTGCTGCTCAGAAGGAAATGAAGCAACTCATCTGCCTGATTAAAGGGAAGCAGGAACAGTTTATTTGGCACTACAGATCTATTCAACATCTTTCATCTTATGCACTGACAGCTTTGACTGTCTGCTTAACATTTACCAGCTTTAAATGTTACTTGGGAAAGAAGGAAAAACTGCATCTCATCTGCTGAATGACACCAAGACAGAAGCACTGACGGGGAAACTGCACAAACACAATTGTGTTCTCATCCTTGTCATCTGTTTAGGATTCATTGCTAATTCATTCTCATGTAAAGTGTACAAGAAAAACCACCACATCATTAGGCAAATAACCTGATAATACTTTCTGTAATCACACAATAAAACTTATTTAACAGATACACTTATTCAATTACTTACGAATAAATGTTGAATGGAGAGAGCTTTAAGCAAGTCCTTACCTAAATCCCACAAAAGTAACATGGAATGACAGCATTTTTGGGTGCCCTGATCTGGGGTGAAGAGAGGGTGCCAGAAGAGAGGCCACAAGCTTCTCTAAACAATTTTGCTACATGTGTGCCAACCACAGAAGCATAAAGGAGCCTATGACCTAAAAAAACCTCACTGTATCTAATGAAGCCTAGTTACAAACTTGTCCCAAATTTATTTACTAGGCAGAGAAATTACTTGCTGTTATAAATAAAATCACTGATTAACATAGCGAACTCTCCTACAGCCAGCTTGTAATTTGCAGAAGTATTATCAATAATTTTAATTATCAGTATTTTAAAAGTACTTGCTTCTATTTTAAATTCAGAAGCACTTAGACTGAAAACTTCCAAATTACAGCTTTTAAAGAAAGTAAGTGAACTTAATTATTTCCTACTGAAAGCACATGAGCATTTTTAGACTTCAACAGAATCGCTGCCTGCTTCTCTCCTACCAGCACAGTTGGTTGCTCAAAATAACAGGAGTTTCCGCTCTGTACATTATGTCTGAAGGTTGACAACCTAGTGAAGCATTTAGAAGTGAAAACTGCATAACTGCTCTCTCCTAATCACGATTACTGAGTCTCACCCAGGCCTTTTGGCTCCATTTCTTCTCCCCACAGCCAAGAGGACAGGGATATCACCTCTGCTCTGCCTTCCAGTTCTGCCCTTTGGTACTCAACCTCACCCAAAGAATACGGTCAAGTCTGCTCTGTTCTCTCATGTTAGCGCACTGGGCAGCTGCAGAAGGCTTCTACATTGGACTCCTACTAAAAGTTCTCACCAAGAGAAGCCTCTAAGAACAAAGCATTGCAATTTCAATCACATGAAATACCACCGGATCATCTATTTTACTTTTCTTGACCTTGCTAAACATGGCATGTTTAGTAGAGCTGTGGTCAAATCACATGGATGCCCGAGTTCTAGCTTTTGGACTTCTGATAGAGAAGGAATTCATCCTTTCATTTAGTAAATCACTGAAGCATAAACACAAGGGTAACTTCTGCTGCTCATTTCTTATTCAAAAAATGGCCTTTAAACAAAAAAACTTCATGATAGCACCTATGGTGTGTGACATTAACACTCACAAAGCTTAGGAACCAAGAAATGAAACATCATTACTGAACTATACAGCGTTAACACAGTTGAACCTGCAGTTAATTTGGTATTTTGTTTTACTTTATCTGTTACATTACCTGAATTTCATCAAGTAACTGGTTGAAGCTGATTTTCCTCTGCTCCCTCTTTATGCCTTCAGCTTTGCTGTATATTTGTCTAGCAGTATCAAATGAAATTCATGAAATATTGGCCTGCATATGCATTACAGAAACAAAGTCCTGTGCAGCAAGCAATGAAAAGCACATAAGGTGCATGCTACATGTGTTCATTTATAACGAAGTATTTTAAACCAGGGAAAAAAGCCTTAGAGGCCAATTCTCAATATTGACCGTGCTTCGCAACGCTCTGTGGAGCACTGTAACACAAGACGTCTGTTTAGCTCCCCCTTCCACCAACACTCCTCAATCCTTTCAATGGTCCAGCTAGTGTAAAGTGACCATTACTATCCTCAATAAGAGATGCCCTCAACAAGACAGCGTATTTTGTATGAAGTAATTCATATAAGCAGCATGTGAAGTGCAGGTCTGACCTGCACCTCCCAAGTACCTATTGCTTTATGGGCCCAATTAAATGATTATTTCACTTAATGCCATCATAAACCTATCACCAAGCACCACTGGAATACAAAACCAGAGTCTGGAAGGCAGTTATCCTTCCATGGAAAACAAAACAGAAAGCAATCTTCAGAGTTCTACAAAGAAGTGAGACATTATTGAGCTATTTTCTACATATTTTTTCACAATTGCAACAGGTCCTCCTTTTTCTACCATTTGTCTCTGCAATCATCTTACCAGTCCCAGGTGCAATTTGTGAATAGTATTGCAAATCAGTAAGAATTGCTCTCCTACAACCCATGAACTTTGCATACCTTGTTATTACTGCAGCTGCTAATGCCAGCTCCATTTATTCTTCTCTAGGACTGACAGCTACATCTGTGGATTTTTTAAATCATTCTCAGCTTTCAGCTGTTACTGATTTCATATCAAGATGTGCTCCAGTTTTACTGATCGGAGCAAAACTAAAGGTAGGAATGCCAGAAGTTATCATCCACATCATCCAGATTCAGTGTGGAGAAAGATCAGAGTACCTATACTCAGTGGGGGAAAAAAAAAATAAAAATCAACTATTCCATGATACAAGATGGACTACTAGGTATATGCTTTAAACCCAGTTTTCAAACCTTGTGTTGTTGTGGGACTTCTGAATCTGGAAATCTTACTTTTCATGTTCTTTGCACTTTTGGTCACTATGCTGCATTCCCTCAACCTTTAGTGTGAATTCCTCCAAACTGATTTTTTAAAGAGCACAATAAAATAAAGACATGACAAATTCTCACCACTTAACTTGGAGTACTGCACTTATTCTCATGATTACAGGATCTGACAGTCCTGTGATATCCAACCACTGCAATAAAGCTACACTTACCTCAGTGAATGTACACACAAACACCCTGAAACCCATCCCTGCACTATGAGAAAGCTACATATCCATTCTTAAATGTACGCTTTTCCTTATCTGAGCAGAAAAAACTAAAGGCTCAGGCTTCGAGCACACACATTTTTCCATTCTAAATGAAGAATAATCCAACTTCACAAGTTCCCAAATACCTCATACCTTCATATCAAATATTTTTACACTTTCAGAAACACACACTTCTGACAGCTATGAGAACATGCTAAGTTTGATATTCAAGCAAGAGTCACATTTCACTCTCCAATGCACAGAATTCATTCTGCACCATATTTTCTTCTACACACACAAAGAGGAAGTGATTGCGACCCTTCCTTCTACCCTTATATAATAAACAACTTGTATGAAGAACAAACTCCTTTGTGAGTTGAAAATAAGTGCAGCAAAGCTGACCTTAAAACCAAGAAACGTACATGCAAATAAGGAACACACAACTGGTACTGAGATTTCATTCCAACTGCAGTGTTTCATCTACACGTTATCATAAAGTGAAGTCTGTGACCTAATACTGCCAGTCCCCAAATTCTCAAGAGACTCTCCAAAATTACTAAGTTTTAAATATGGTTTACACTGATAAATTTAGTAGCAGCAGAAAGTATGCCAATTTTATCATTAAAAAAAGGAATGCCTTGAAGTCTGCCATTTATTCTTAATCCTCCTGTATCTATTGAGGATTACTAAAACAGGTCTCAGGCCAGCAAAGGAAAGTGAATGTTGGAAGGGCTGTGGGCTTTGTTTTGAAGAACGTCATTCTAACTGTTGCTCTATTTAATTTCATCTCTTGAACAGAGCTACCCCTGGTGCAAAGGATAAAACCAGAATGCTAATACCTCAATTTTGGAAATAGACTTAACGTAGCCATTTAAAAGCAACAGATACGACTTTAGAACTGTTTCTTTGTCCAAAAAAAAAAGTTTTCCTTTCAAAGTAGGATTTCACTTGGCACCAAGAATTCTCTTACTCACGGCACAGTAAGTTTCTTGCGGCAGACAGAGGTCCTGACTTAAGTCAAAAGACACATATATGCTTCAGAAGCCCAACAGGGCACAAGAAAGATGTGTTCCTTAATGCCACATTTGGTTATGAATTAGCCAAAGGTCTGTACATGTGAATTGGCATCACAGTGATGACTTGTTCATTTCCTTTAAAAAGAAAAAAAAGATCTCAAGATTCTCTAGGTTAGTAAATTATAATTCCTTCTTAAAGCTAGAGATGTTTGTTGATAATTGAACTAGGCAATGTTACAGACCATATTACAAATTATATTAGTCTCTTTCACTCAAATATGTGAGAATCTGGACTTAGAGATTTCTTATACGATCCACCAGTGACTCATACTTAGAGAAGCGATAAATGTTTTAAAATTAGGCTCCACTTCTAACAAAACAGTTTTCCCTGTCCTTAACTGTCTGGCTAAGACTGATCCTTAAACAGTAAGTGCTGTGAAAGCATCTGAAGCAGCAGTGGGATTTGCCTAGGCAGCACTTCAAAACACAGGAAACCCCAATGTTTTATTTTTAATTGTCTTTTTTTGTATTTCCCATTACTGCTTTTCTGCTCTGCTGCATCAGTAACAATGCCTTTCTGTTCCCTGCTGTAAAGCCTGACACTTTAACAAATTACTGCTCACAGAAAAAAGCATGTGCTCATTTTGGCACACAGTACCAAGTTCCAAAAACGCAGACTAACTTTGAGACAACAAGAAGTGCCAGGGTTTGGAAATGAAATGGCATTAACAATACGGAGAAGGTAAATTAGCTGTCATGCACTAAAACAGAACCAGGAATTACGACAATCATCTCTAAAAAAGCCTGAATCTCCTAAATGAGAAGCATAAAAGCTTATCAACACATGGTTTTAAAAGTGGGGTTGAAGTGACAGGAGAAGCACAAAGGATCAAAAGAAGCATAAAATAAACAAAAAAAAAACCCCAAAGAGGGAAGGAGAGAAAAAATACTGCAAAGGAACATTCCGAACATGAAAAATACATCAACTTGTACCAGCAACAGAAACCACCCTGGGGTCATTCCCTCGTTCGCGTTCTCTCACAAGCTGCATTTTATCAGCAAGAGGAAAACTAAGTGCAATTGCCTTCACATTGTGCTTCACCTCCAAAGCTTTTCTCCCTTTCTCGCAGGATGTTAGCAGTCACTTAGATTGCAGCATAGGTAGTGACACAATCACGGGACCCCTGACAACTGTGTTTAGACAGAGGAGTGTGTTAGAAAGGTGTGACTGGCATGAAACTTAATTTTCTGTTGTGTACATGTAGCACATTTGATCTTTCAGAAAAGGCCATTCCCTCCGAGCTTTGCCTTGTTTTGTTTTAAAAAGGTGTGTTTAACCAGTTCTGCGGCACACACACTGTCCATGCAACAACCTCTGAAAGGGAATGGCCAAAACCAGGTGCTGTTAAAAATCTTTCTGTACTTCATCTGCTCCCCCTTCCTCCAAGAACAACATAAAGAGCAAACACCTTGCAGCAGAGTCTGAAAATTAACCAGATGGGGCTGAATGGAACCAATTTCACAGTTGCAGACTTTCTGAAATTAAGTTAGGGGCACGTTGCATACAGCAATCGGACTGAGTGCCCCTGTACTGTGCAAGGAGACAGCTGTCCTCCCAGCTACCTAGAATTCAACTATGATTTCTACAGCTATAAAAACATGTTCATCATAGCATTGCATCTGGAAATGAAATAGTTTAATGTGTTCCATTTCAAAATACTGGTGGCAGCATTTTGCCAAAGATGATACTTTCAGTTTAGGGTTTATTTCCAACCACAAAAGCCAAAATAATCAAACATACAATTCTTGATACCAAACCCAGAATGCAGATAACCTCAGAGTTTATCTAAACCAGCATTACTGCTGGTGAGCAGTTCGCTATGATCCATAAGTCGAAAGAATCCCACACCCATCCCCATTTGCAGACAGCAATAGTCAGAAGTCATTTCTGCTTGGGGTAACGGCTGTCAGAAGACAATTACTGAGGCTGTCTTTAAATGAGTAAATTTCCATCTTTTCTCTCTTGAAAAAAAAAAGACAGAACACAGTAGGAATATAAAGTTGTCCTTGATTTTTTTTTTCTGCAAAAGCGTGACTGGTCTTGCATTATAAAAGGTTACACTGCTGTAAGCTCAGTACTCACCTGCCAGACGGATTAGTTGAGGCTGAGCTCTTTCTTCGTAGGCATACTGCCCCAAAGTAATTCTAGTTTCAAACGATCCACTTATTAGAAAAATCTTAAACCAGCCTTAAAGGAAAGGCTTGGGGTTTGTTTGGTTTTTTTTTTTTTTTTTGGGGGGGGGTGGGTTTGTTTGGTTTTTTGTTTGTTTTGGTTTGTTGGTTGGTTGGTTGGTTTTTTTTTAGGTATAACTGACAGCCATCAGAATGCTCATCCCATCAGATCTACTGAAAGCAGGTATGGACTTACAACCAAGTTATCGTGGTTCATCATGTTACTGCAGGTTAGCAGAGCTGTGGTAATCAATCATCTTCACACCTAGCCCACAGCAATTACAGGGTATTAAGCCCCACCTTGAACAGCAAAGGCATTTCAGGCCAGACAGGCTAAAATAAATTGCTTTATTTTGGATTTGCTGTAGTCACACAGTTATCTTTGCTCTTGACGCATAGTGACCTGCTAAGCTGTCCTAACTGGATTGCAGTTCTAAGCCCTACAGCTTTCAATTAAGTCACTTTGTGTGGCTTAACTCCAAATATTTCAAACTGTGGCCACATTTTGGCCTTTTTTAATCTTTACTTTTTATGTAATCAATCTGAAGACAAAATGCTGGTTATTCCACAGTTACTGCTGACACAAAACAAAATCTCACTGCATCCGCCAGCCCACCCAGTTAATAAATGGCACCATTTGGCCTGCCTCAATGCAGGCAAACCAAGACTCTTACCTGCTCGTGGCTCTATTGTCTTGTTGGAACCTGCATCCATAAAGACAAACCGTCCACCACCAAAGTCTTCAGTGTAGTCAGAGAGATAGAGCAGTGAAGTATAGTCAAACGAGCCATAAGTTACCTAAGAGTAAGACAACATTACCAAAAATTACCAAATTCTACTCTCATCTCTGCAGAGCACAAATAATTAAGCAGACGGATCTGATGGGTTTTTCTAATTTTCCAGTTTTCACGTATTTAATAAAGGGGTTTCTGAAAGCTGAGAACATTCTTTCCTAGAAATGATACATTTAGTCTATTATGTTTACACACACTACATACAAGACTAGCATGTTATGTTTTTTATTTCTATTACTACAGTTTCCATAATTAAAGAAGTGCTCCTATTAATTTCTATCATCCTAAGTCTACTAAACAGCTAGAAAAAACAACAGTGTCAGAAATTACACCTCTGCATTACATAAAAAATATAGAAGGGCTCAGATCTATTTATACTATTTCAAGATAAAATTTTACCATAAGGTTAGTAAGACCCAAGAACAGCCTTTGACTAATTAATTCCACCTATTATCTAATCAGGGTTACAGATAGGTTTCTGGAAACCTCACCTTTTACTCTTTCACCAGGTACCATGCAGGAGCTTCATGGTAACAGTGAATCAGACCTTCCAAGTAAACACACATTTGTTGGAGGAACTTCTACTCTTTTCCATACAGGTTTTGTTTAAAAAACCTTCAAACGTGACTTTCAAAGGCTCTGCTTCTTCTCCGCCTACAGACCAAACACTCCATTTTTAAGTATAACAAGGTGATTTTCCTTCCTTTTAAAGTACTATTTTTGCTCAATATGTATGTTGAAGATGGAGAAAAGAAATACTATATATTAATGCTCAGAGCAAAGCTATCTAAATGTTTCACTCTGAGTTTAGCAATTCTGAAAATATTTCCTTTTCATATCTACATGTCACCAACAATTAAAAATATACTTAAAATCAATAGCTGTATTCTCCAATTTCTTTACAGTATATCACAACTCTATCAAGTTCTGCATTACACTGTCAAACAGTGACATGTGCAGCAGCACAGTAGTACTGTATAAATATACAGCATTTGCAGAGTGTTTTGGCTGACCTGGTGACTGTTAGAAGTAGGTGCTACTTCCAAACTTAGAAGTTTTCTAAATATTTTCAATTTTGTTTTAAGTCACATTCATCAGTGCCAGTTAAATTTTGGCTCAACAGCAGTTGTACATCTCATTCTGCAAGGACAATGACTAAAGAGCGCATAGTAGCAGATGGAATAGGAAGACATTTTCGTTCTTACTCATTCTATTATTTTGACCATAAGAGCTTAAAGGAAAAAAGCCAAATCTGGTGATATGCTGCACCACACAGTCCGTATCACAAGAATGAGAGAAATGTTTTGGTGATCCCCTTCTCCCCACGTTTACCCAAACCTTCATAGCAATACAAGGCAATAAATGGGAATTAACAAGCATGTGGTACTGCAGCACCTCAAAACAGCCATTCTACAGCCCTCCTCATACAATCAGCTTTGCAAAGCTATTTTCACCTTCACTGACTTGGTGATAAAACTTCCAGTCAGTTTAAGGAAGTCTTCCGGCGAGTGAAGGCATTAGCATAGTGAAAAAGTTTGTTCAACTCATACTTGCAAGCCTAATGCGTTAAAATTGTTTTTATGAACTCGTCAGTGCTGCAGCAATCTTTGCTTCATCAGTGCACTCTCTATCCTCTTCGAGTTGGCTTTACCAATTCTGAACTTTTAAGAGCTCACTGCAGACCATTTTATCCTAACCAGGCACATCTGATTTCTATAGATGACTTATTTGGGGAACCAAGTATGCAATAGAAAATGGCTTTTCTGTTCCTGTTCATTACTAACTCTCAGAAGACAGCCAGGCCTGAGAAATGCAACACTATGGAAAGGAGGCACTAAATTGTACTCAGTTATTTAAAATGCTAGAAGTCCCCCATGTATATCAAATGTATTTATTACCCTGGTAATGATTTCCAATACCAGAAAGGTTAATAATTGAACCAGAAGTTCAAAGTATGTGAGAAAAGCTGTCATTAAAACCAGGTGTTAAGCCATACTGGCACACTGCAGCAAATCAAATTTCTATAGCTCCTTATGAACAATTACATAGAAAAAAATACAGGCATTTCCATTTAGCCTGATACTTCATATAGTTAGTGTGCTCTTTCTGAGCACCCTTTACCTGAGTAAGTCAAACACAGCTAATATTTAATGGTAGATGCTCATAATGATATTTATATGATACTTCTTTAAAGGCTATTATTATAAACACAACTAATTGTCAGAATTAGCCAGCCACGTTTTGCAGTGTGGCACCCTTGGGTTTTTGAGGGACGCATGTTTATATGCAACTAAACAGTTACAGGAATATGCAATAGGCCTGCAGTTACTAAGACAGATATGTAAGACAGCATCCTCTGCTTTCCATTGCAGAAGAAAGTACAAACATGTATTCACTTTCCAATCAGCATAGGTCTAGCATGATACCTTGCAGAAATAAGAGTCAAAACTGCTCTTCTCCTGTAAGCCTCTACCTCTCTCTTTTTGCAGATAATCAAATAAACAAAAATAGCCTTGATAGCTACTTCCAATGTTCTATATATTGGTAGTATCTATTTAGTAGACAATGTAAGACACCAAATAGCATGTCTCTGGATTACAAGGAGCTGTAGGTGAGGTTTGAGCAGACACAAGAATCAACTTCCTCAGATTACAAAGACAATGCTGTCCTAAGGCAGAAGTAAGATCTTTTGATGTATTTCATTAAATGTCTAACAACATGAGGGGAAGAAAAAGAAGAGTCTGCTAGAACAGATAGCAGCCTCTATCAGTGATAGCCTCAGCAGCCAGAGGAGAGAGGGCTGCTAGAAGGGTTAGGGAGATGGAGAGCATATTGCAGGTAAGGCGACTGGAAGGTTTGGCTTGTTCAGCTTCAAGAAAAAGGCTGAAAAGGGATATGATTGCTATCTATAAATACATGGGTATGGTAGGGGGTGGAACTGGAAGGAGGGGGAAAAAAAAAATAGCTATGAACTTATGAACAAGTTTAGGCTAAAAAAAAAAATCAAAAGAAAAAAAAAAAAATCAAGAAAATTTGCACTGAAGTCCTGGAATAGCTCCAATAGAAGAAATTCAAGGAAAACAAACCAAAGCTGATCTTATGGCAGAGCCTGACAATTCTGTGAAGGATGACAGGATCCTCACCCAGGCAGGGGATTGCAGAAATCTTCAAGTCCCGCATCACTTCTATTAGACAACATTGTAAGACTATACTGCTGTCAGAGTTGAGCATGCAACAGCAATTCCACTATAAATCAGACATTTGAAAGGCTCAGTTCCAAACAAATTCCATCCAAGATGAAACTCCACATCTTAAGCCAATACTCTTTATTTGATTTAGATGCTTATAAATTCAACAAGATTAAGTGAGTCATTTGGGTGATTTCAGGGTTTCCATTCCTATGTAACTAAAAATGTAACCAAATAAATTTTAGGGAAAAAACCCAAAGCCTCACATAGGCACAATAGATTTGTGCCACTCCATTATGCAGTTAAAATCTTCCAAACCAACGATATTCAGATTGAGAAATATAATTGCATAGACGCAGCAATATAGGGAAAAACGCAAGAGGGGTGTTCATGTGCTCCAAGAAGCCTACATCTTTGAACCAACAAGTGTGAGACTTTGAAACAGAAAATGTGTCAGATTCATTTATCAAAGGTTTAATTTTACCTTTCTTTTGGAAAGAGGCAGGGAAAAAGTCTTCTAGGAGTAACCTTCACCGTTTAATTATTATGCAGAAATACATAAAGTGATTTGTTCTATTCCAGGGGGAAAGCATAAATAATGATACAACACAAAAGCATCCAATGAACTGGCAAAGTATTTAACATGCTGAGTTTTATTGATCTTTCTTCAGCTCCCTAGTATTCACAGTTGTTTTGGAGACTACATAGGAATACTACTGCTCTTATCTGGGAAGCATTGCCTACCTCAGCTCAATAGCAATGTATTTTTTTTTTCCTTGCCTTCAGCTGCAGTCTGGAAGTGGTACGTGGAACTTAGTTTGCTGGAGAAATTAAAATACAAGGCAGGCTGACTGCACTGAAGGCAACCTGGGAAGCTATACAACTTGTCTATCCTATTTAGCCTTCTCTGAAATACTTTCTGACCTACTGACCTTCTATTTGAATTCAGTCTCCTCCATAGCCTGATCAGGTATAAATACTTATTTTTTACCTCCTTCTAAACACATAACATTATAGATACAGATATACATAATGTACACCTATAGTAGGCTAAAATTATATGCAGACATATATTCTACACATACTGTAACATTTTCTGTAAGCCATAATCTGGCAAACACATACATAAATGCTACATCCACAGATAGCTCTGTTTCAATTGCACTTAAGGGGAAAATAATACCAGACCTTTTGACACACAAACAGAAGTTAGAGAGGAAGGAGGAATTAGAGGCTTGGTTGTGCAGCAAGGAAAGGATTCAAATTAGTCCTTCGATGCCAATTCAAGTGAATGATGTACCAGAAGTGAAGGCGGCCAGTGTCCAGTAGCAATGATACATGATGATGTAATTTGGACTTTCATGATGGACATGAAGTGAACAGGATCAAGGAAGTATCTCTATCAAACCCTATTTAAGGCATCATTAGCCTGGTTCAAACTCTGAATTTTCAACCAAGCAATGCAAACTGCTATCATTTAAACCATAGAAATAACTATATTATCTGGTAATAGCTGAAGTCCTTTATCCTTGAGAAGGGATGAACCACTAAGCTGGGGCAGTTTCCACAAGAATGACCCCAGCCCATAGTGGCTTGTCCATCTCTCTGCAACACCCTCTGCACTGACAACAGCATTTGCTCCATGTGAAGCCCAAAGAGTGAGAAACAGCCCCCAAGTCATGAGCTCAGAAAGCACAAGTAGTCTGCTCTAGGTCTCTACTCCACAGCACCCACGAAGCCCCTTCACCCTGGCTGGGGGCCAGGGAAGTTCCGTTCCCTTGGGCTCCCCCAGAAAATGAAAGGGGACTGATCCAGACAAGGCTCCCCGCTTAGCATGCAATGTTGCTGTCATGACAACGCAGACAGTGGCCCAACTTCGGCATATTTACATGCCATCCTTACTGCGAGAATGCTCTTGAACAAGAATGAAAATATATTTGATCAAACCTGGAACATAAGTTTAAGGCACGGACAAAAAGCACTTCAATGGTCTGAATGCTTTAGCTTTCCCAATACAGACAACGTACTGCAGAAGTCAGCTGCTACAGAAGTGAAAAATGTTCAAACTACTTACAGAGAATAAACAGGACAAGCTACAGTTTTAACTCCCAGTGTTATCTAAACAATATTTCTCTCAGAAAAAAACTTGAAATTTAACATAAGTCACATTTTCATATTTTACAGCAGGTATGCTATTGGGGAGGGGGGGGAGCGGGGCAGGTGTGCAAATTCTACATGATTATGAACAAGGTGTTTGGTAACTGCCCCAACTGGGATAATCATCTCTGCACTGCTATCATAAATCAGACTACTCAATTATTCAGTATAGAAACTACTAAGGTTTAGGTTATGCATAGCAAGTTTAGGAGACCACATTTTGTGTTTGTTTTGTTTTCTGAAGCTGGGAGTGGGTTAGAAAAAGCCAAGGCCAATCAGTTGATGTATCTGCTCCCTGAACAGACAGCCTGCGAGATAAACAAAATGTGGATAAAACAGATGGATAAAAACAGCAAAACATCTAGCCTGCTGTCCATCATGTACAGGCACTGTCAGGATGCCATAACAGAAAAGCAGCTTCTACAAAGGCAACAAATTTTCTTCATGGAAACAAATTTGCTTCTAAATGACAAAATAACTTGTACATTATAGGAGAGATTTAGGTAGAAACACTTAATTGTGAGGTTATCCAGCCACCTTATTCATTTACCAATGCAAAACACATGCAGAAAAGAATAAAGAGAATATTGGCAAGCCTAATGCTTGTGCAGACACAAATCTCATTATAGTACTAAATCAGTCTGAAATTCTAAAATACGCTTTTCTGGGCTGAAAGAAAAAAGTGGAGAAAATAGCCATCAACTATTGAAATTTACTGCTTTCTCTTCCCTTGTGGCAGTCAAATTCAATTCTCTGAAAGTGTGGAAAAACTATGAGGAACCTATGAATTTACTGCCTTCACGCAACCAGAATCACTAGTTATTTGGTGTCTCTTGGAAATGAGTGCAACATGTGATGCAATTCTCATGAACCCCACCAGCACAATTTACTCCCTACAACCAGTTCCTACCAACATTAGTCAAAATAATCTGCACCTCAAAAACATCCCTACCACCTCTGGTCCTAGGTCCACTCCTATTCAATGGTTACATCACAGCTTTTTAAACAAGAAGCATCCAAAAGCTGGTCTTGTCTTTGTTGTATCAGTGACTGCAAATTCCACCCTGCATTACTTTCTTCTTTCAAACAGCAGCTATATCAGGTATCATCACTGTCACCATGTTTTCTAAATTTAAGCTGCTTCTGCCTACATGACAAGAAAAGGCACAGGAACTTACACTAACGTTGTGAGCAACAACAGACATAATACTTCCCTCAGACTGACTTTTTCCAGGAAATATTTTCAAGGTAAGTAATATTTCTCTGTTTCATTTTTCATCTTAGATGTTTCAGGTCACAGACTTCAAGGTACACTACCTACATACAGACCTCAGCACTGAGGCGTAACTTAGCTTTTAATGGGATAAGTTTTATTTGGTTCCATCTTGGGTGATCCATGACTCTACAGTGACTCTAAGTTTTAAATCACGAAGACGTGAAATGTGGGTATTCTGGTTTTTTGGGGGGGTGTTTTTGGTTTTTTTTGCTATTTGATTCTTTCATTGTTAGTTTGTATTCTGCTGTGCTGCACAGAACCTTTGAAGGCAGTTAAATTCAGAAAAACTCAATACCAATCCCAAATCATTTAAGTCCATTGAGAAATGCAAAGTATTAAGCTATGAGCCTACAGATAGAAAACTATGCAGTTAGAAGAAAGTCACAATACTTACATTCTAAAACCAACAAAACATCAAATTCTTAAAAGAGGGTACCATATCCCCATTGAAGAACATGCAGTAAAAAAGCCTCAGTTCACGTATAACTGAAATATAAACATTAAGCATTTATCAAGAGGCTCAGACCAACTAACAGCAGAGACCGACTGACCACTTTGAAATAGCTCCTGCTAGACCAGGCTGAAAGAGCGATACCCTGACTGGAAACACAGGTTTGATGAAACTGAAACACTCTGTAGGTACAGGTCAATTGAATCAATGTTTCTGACAAAAGAGATTCCTGAGTAGTCATTCACACAATTTATTAATTCTAGCAGAACTAAAGTAGAGAAAATAAAATAAAAAGGAACGTACTGGCCTGTGTTTCTAAAACTCACTTATCCTTCCATTAGGTTCATCCCCCGAAGGATTTTTACAAGCACCAGTTTTCAAACATGTTTGATTGTTTAATGCAAAATGAGTTCAAAGTGATCTAATAATAACAGGAAATATTTGCATCCCATCTCAGCCTCCTACATACCTTGTCAACATGTGGATGCCAGTATTCATCGTGTGTTGTCTTGGCTTCCGTGTTGTTTATTCGTGAGAAGAACGTTGGCTTAGTCAGGTACATGGAAGCAGAGCTGATACCAAACGCCTGAGCAATCCTTTGTTGAATTCTCTGCCTCACATCACTGCAAAGAACACAACACAGCATGCTAAGTGACACGCTTCTCTCCTGCTGCTTCTCTCTTCTCCTTCATTCACAGTTACTGCTTCATCAGGGCTAAGCTTCTTCCTCAGCTAATAAATGATGGGGAACATACACCCATACTTCCTCTCTTACTTTGCCTTAAATAAAGAAGATCTACTACATCAAAAAAAGAGAACCCCCAGTGTTTTGGGTTGGGGTTTGTTGGTTTGTTCTTGTTTTAATTCTCAGAATATCAAGAAAAAGAAACTATTTGTCTTCTGTGGTCTAGGTGTTAAAATTTCTTTGGTAAGCAGTCTGTTTTCCTGAACAATTCCATGCATAGGTCACTGTTTATTAATTACTGGAAAGATTAAAGTGTTTCACATACAAATTTTTAATCCAAATCAGATAACTAGAAAGTTATATCTTCATAAAGGGTTGCCTCTGAAGCACCTTCAACTATTTTTACACTGATTTTAAACTAACTGATGAAGTCTCTGGCACCATGAAACTCAGGGTTTTCAGTCAACATATGTATTGGTACCATAACCAGATTTTCCTTAAAAATGAATGCAGGATGTCTTTCCCAACTATTTTCAAACATTCAATCAAACTACTTCTACCTTGGCTATTCCTATGTTTCTTGGGAGACAGGAAGAAAAGAAGAGGATTTTTATGTGTAAGATTATGAAGACTAATAATCACACATGCGTTACTGTACAGAACTGCTTATATAGCAGCATCCATCTTTCAGGACAGATATCGCTGCATACAGGTCTAGAACAGGGCCATTTACAACTGCCAGCCTTAGTTCAGTCAATGCCACTTGTAAAAAGGGAAGAGATTTGTGATTAATGAGGAATACCACTGGCAAATCCCACCAGTAAACACATACAGCTATTATGTATTTCACTTTGAGGAAATTTAAAAGCCAGCAAAGAATGCAATAACACCATGAGATGAAATGAAAACATTGGGGTTTTTTTTAAATGTAATCCTCTATGCTTCTTAAAATCTTTATATTGTTTTCTCCCAATTTTGACACGTTCTTAACTATTCTATTAGTCTTCCTTTTCTTCCTTCTCAAGTGCTTCAAAAGCAGCACACAAACAAGACACTGAGTAAACACACTTCTGAAATTGTGCATGGAATTACATTAGTAGTTTTGCATCTTTTCTGCGTCAGACATTTATTTCCCCACTGGGTAATACAGAACTTCAGCATAATTTTCAAGAAAGTTTTTCCCAAGTATTTCTCTAGGGAACTTAAACAGTGACTAAAAAGAAGTGACAGAACTAAAACCAGACCACAGTGTTAGGCTGTGAAAGTCACCTCTTCAAAAACTATTTCCACAAGTACTAAAAAAAAAATCCTAAATATTCATTCTGTTCACATCTTGTCCCTCACCAAAAATAAAAATAAAAAACCACACATACAGATTTGATTTTTAAACTGTCTCACTTTACATTTTTAGGGGTCTAAGCTTTAGGGGTCAATTCAAGCTATTTTACATGTGAAATATCAAAACCATTAAGTGAAGTTAGATCTGAGATTTTCATTTACATGCCTGCATGAACTTAGGTTTCACGTTGAGAGCTACATAGTAGTAGAGTTTGCAAAACTGACATCAGGAAAGGATCTACAGGTCCTTCCTCTCATGCCTATGGGAGCCTGATCTTTCTGTCCGTTTTCTTTCCAAGAAGTAGGACTTCAGCAGAGGCTGCCTTATGTTTCCCAAAAAGCACTGAATGTAATTACTCATTTCACTTCATCATGAATTGGGGAACAACCCAACACAAGAATTAATAGCCTAACCCACAAACACTAAAGCAGCATGTTCCCTGGCTCCGACACCGGGTGGCCAGTTGGATCAGCCAGCTGAAATATATCTAGTCTGAAGTAGTTAGGCCACAGTCTTGACATAACTTTAAATCTCCAGTAGTTGTATTGCTCTCTAAGCACTACTGCTTCCTTTTTCAGGCTGATTCCTTTTCCACTTTCAAAAGCTTTCTATTTTTCTATTAAGATTTGCTGTCTGGTGTTATATAAGGCGCCGTTAAAGCTCACTCAGGTGTGGAAGCATACTGCTGGCCTTTTATTTCCCTGTGCACTATTGGCTTCAAGTATTACTTTTAATCACAGCAGATTCTTCAAATGCACGAGGTGACAAGAGGTGCCAACCTTGCATTTCTTCAGTTGACTTATGTGCTCCTGCCTTTCGCTTCCCTGTGAGCTGTCATCCTACATATCACAGCATCACTCAAAAACCAAATCAAGACAATCATGGCATATGTAGCAGACTAACATGAATTTTATGCACATAAATAATTTGCCCTTCAACAAAACAAATGGTAAACTATGAAAAAGCCCCACTGATTGTAATGGATCTTGGACTAGGCTTCAAAAAACAGCTATTTACCCTTTGCGCTTACAGCTGTGCTAACACATAATACAGACACACCATGGTATCACATGTCCAGGGAGCAAGATCATAGCAATAGCCTTCCTTCAAGAAAGAGGTCAACAGGCAAAAGAATACTGACTATTCACATCAGAGCTCAGTGAGCAACAGGGGTTAACTTGCCTACAATAAAAAGTTGAAAGTAACAAAGCAAAAGTAACTTTGCTTGATGTGCAGGCTGCAAAGTAAAAAAAAAAAGTTAAGTCTCAGGGGGAGAGGACACTTAATGTTCTAGTTTGCCTTCAGTACACTCCGACATATTTGTGAGAACTGGGGAAAGAAGCAAATTTTTTTTTTAGAGCCTAATCCAGCACATGCTGAAGGCAGTAGGAAGTCATTTATTAATTTCAATGAATGAACTCCAAATCTAACATGGAAAAAACAAGCAAAGTAACCCAAACACACGTACTGGTCACTGGAAACAAGACCCCTTTCCAGCAAGCTTTGCTCTTAAGAAAAGCCCTTCACAGGATAACCTTTCTAAAGGGAAATGGTAGGGACAGAAAGGAAATATTCAAGACTAGATTTTTTTCTTCCCCAGTGTACAGACATGACAAAAAAATACATGTAATCTACATTGCTGTAAATTGGGTATTCGCAAAGTTCAGGCTTGAATTTAAGAGGTACAACAGAAACCTATGTAACATATGATGGAGCAGAGAGTGACAGGCCATCTCAGCCTCCCTATTTCTTCACATCCTGTGGATGCTCTTAAATTTTTAAGCATGAAATACTATCCTGATACAAAAAGTGTAATCTGATACACCTCCAACAAATGCCCAAGCAGTTTATATTTAATACTATTAAACTAGAAACACTGTGCCTACAAATATGCACATTTATTGCACTGTAATGCAGTGCAATAAATAACCCAATTATAGAGAATCAACAAGAAAAGCTAAAAAAAAAAGGCATATCAGTCATGAATAAACTGCACATTTCCACTGATGTTTGAATAACCCATATGACAAAGATTTGCTGGAAACAAGCTCCAAAGAGCAACACCTTTGAGTGCTTAAATGCTTTTTTTTGCATGAGTATGTACCATACTGCTCAAAAGCTACAGAAACTCCATGAAATTCCTAGCTGAGCCAGCACATAGGTATTACTTCTACACATAGATAGTGTTTAATACCTACTTTCTAATAATATGGCATCAGTCAAATCAAATACGTAGGCACTATAATCTAGAGAAGAAAGTGGAAAATATGCAAGGGAAGACTGTTTCTCAATGCATGTGAATAAAAACCAGGACTTCTCACTTCGTCATATGTAAGTGGCTGCAGTTCAAAATAAGCTTAAGAAAGCCACATGAAGTATAAAAGAACTTAATGCTTAATGTAGGAGGTGGGAGAGGAATTAAGCTGCAGAACACTGATCTTACTAGGAAACACTACATTGCACTATCGTAACTAATGACAAGGAGATCTTAGCTTGTAGCTGATATAAGAATGTGTAAAAAACATCCATTTACAAGTTTGGTGCCAAAGGCAAAGATAACTGCGTGCTGCAGGAGGTATGTTTTGCAGGGTGCTTTGTGATAATCCTGGTTGCCCTTCATTCTACATTGTCACATTTACCCCACTGCAGGAGTCATCAACAGGTTGACAAACTTGTCAATGCAAACATGAACTCTGCTTCAAAGTCCATAAGGTACCTCATGTCCCTCTTTGCGATAGCAAATTAAACACTATACATGGGAATCAAATGTTTACCTTGCAGTAGGAGCAAAAGCATGGCTTCTTTTAGAGATCAAAGCATTCCCTAGAATCCTGTAAAGCATGCATCTGAACACATGCACCTGTGTACTTCAGCTCATTCTGTGCCCAGTGTACGCCAAATACAGCACGCAGCTGTTTTCAAAAATAGTATAAAGTCACATTTTAGCCTATAAACACTCTTCTGTACAGCCTGCTTTCCACTGACCTGGCCATTTCAACATTTATCAATATCATGGCTGCAAGTTTTTCTTTCCATTCCCTTCCCTGCTATTCCGGACACAGCCTATATAGCCTATTGGTAAAATACTTAAGGACAAACATGGTGTACTTCATGTGTAAATCATGTGACAAGATAATCAAATTTCAGCTTAGAAGGTGCTATCAAGGAAGGAATGAATGAGCCTGGAAATTCTGGCTACCTTGGATCTGGTACAGTAAGAGTCACATTGTTCCCTTAGCCACTTCTCGTATGCACCCAGAAGCAGCAGGAGCCTCCCCGCCCTTCTTGATCCTGGCCCACTCATTCTTCATATTTTTTCACCCATGTCCCCCATATACCAAAAACTGTTGGGAGAGCTCTGGTGTACTATAGATACAAAGAAAATACTTCTTTATGCTGGAGAACATAAGCATTCATTTTCATAAACACAGTATTCTATCATTCAAACTGCTCAGGGTGTACCCTGACTCTGATCAGATGCACTAAACAGAGCTCTGCTATGGCAATAAATACACCCATACAGCACCCAGTCAACAATATAAGTAACAAATTAATCCCCCCCAGAATTTGTCAGCAGCAGTACATTTGCACTGCATCACTGGATGATATCAAAATGCACAGGCCAGACTCAGGGAAAGGCAGAACAGAACTCCCTGAAAAGAGCGTATGACCACCTTCTGTAAAAGCAGTGACTGAAATCTATTTTGGAGTCAGAGTGACGAGGAAGAAAAAAAAGCCAATGAAGTAGCTAGAAGTCTAAGGAACATACAACTTCCGAGAAAGGATGATCACTAGATTGCAAAGTTGCCAGCTTAATGTATTAGCAGCAGCATAAAGGACTGAGTAGAAGAACTAGAAGTGCCACAGAAAAGTTTCTGTAAGATACAGGCTCTGCCAGACCAGCAAAAAAAAAAAAAAAAAAGCACTGTCAGGAGTCACTGCAAAGTGCGATTCAAGTACGGCGACAGGAACACTCAAAGCTTTACAAAACTACACAACTTCTCTAGCCCACTTGTCAGCATCTCCGCACTGTTCCCAGTGAAAAGCACCGAAGGCAGTAGAAGCAGACAAAGCAATGCTCTCCTACAGCCAGAAAGTTTTAACAGAAATCACACATGCAGAACGAATAAAGGGAGAAAGCAAACCCTTATTTGCTTTTTTATTATTTATTTCCTCTGCTCTTTCAATGTCTCTACCTTAATAAGCTGTAAGATTTTTGGAATAAATCTTTAATAGTGCCTTTTTCTGCTGAAGTCACAACCCTTAAACCAAGCATCCAGATTTAAAGGTCTCTCTTCTGGATAAAGATGCATCTATTATGTGAAACAAGAGGAATTGCTGTAATATGCTTGGCAGATGGTGGTTAAAGCATCAGCCTAGAAACCATAATTGATTCTGAAGCAACATAATTTTGACAGAGACAGTTTAGAAACCAGCCTCCTGGCTCAGAATGTCTACTCAGATTTGTTATTGTTGCAATCAGTAATACTTAAGACATTAATTACATTTAGTTATTTCTCTCAAGAGTGTACTTTTAAACTGACCTCGGTAGGTAAGTGAAAGTAATGAAGATAAGTGCTCCCAAGAATAGCATAAAATCATTCATTAAGGACATAAGGTACTACAGTCCATGTTAAAGCACTGCCATTAATATGAACAGAAGCATTTACTAATATATTTTGTATTAGAGTCATATCCAGCAGACTGAAACATCCCCTATATTGGCATGAAATACCAATGCAATATTGATAGTGCCTAGCAGCTGTATCATCTCACAGTGGAAGCATCAGAAATTCATAAAAATTCCTGGAAAACAGACTGTTTCTGTAATGTGAAACAGAAGTATTCTTTAGTAAGACACCCCCTCCATACACTCATGTTATTTCTACAGATTCTTTGACCTTCTACAGAATGGAAGACAAAACAAAGACTACTTGCAAAATATTCCCCACTATCTTGGTGAGGCAGAGACTATATATTTTCTTTATACAGTCAAAGTTCAATAATAATCAAGGAAGCATCTCATTTTTGTGATTTTGGGGGCAGAAGTAAACACACTTTAAAGAAGTTCATCTATGAAGATAATAGTATCTAAAAATAGTTGTCGAATAGAAATAAGCTTTAAGTGGTTAATATTTTAAGACAAATAAAGTTACTCCACTAATAAAACTAATAAACCTATTTGGCTACTTAATACTCCTTCCACCACTAGAGGGAGGTCATATTCCTTCACAAAGGCAAGAAAAAAGACAAAAAGAGTTAAAATGTTCAAGCCAGGTATATTTTAAATTATGAGAAAGCAACTGAAATGCGTAACTAAAGATTTATTGTGTCTAGTCAACAAGGCATTCTTGTTCCTAAACTTTGGCCACACACCTTCACAGACACATGGAACTCGTTATGTTTGTTGTCTTTGTTAAGTATATGAGCAGGTCTACAGGAAAGCTAAAAGCATCAGATGCCAAAGCTCTTACATTATAGCGCTATTTCACATTCTGGCTTCTTAGGGGGAAAGTATGCTCTGCTTCTCTAGCCAGAACATTAGTAATTTGAAATCCTTCCACTTCCTGCTTTACCATTTTTAATGTTTTGCTACACTTCACCCAGAAAAACCCAGGTTCCTAATGTAATAATAGCATGTATAATATAATGTAATAATTGTCTTTCATCTAACACAACACCTCTTGGATAATGTGTGAAATAGGAGTTAATGCTGAAGGATTTTACATCCCAGCTATAATGTTCCAGCAAATAACCACAGAACTCAGATGAAGCAGCTCTCCTCGCTTGCAGGTCTGCAGGGCTGGCATCAACCCCTTATGCAGAAAGGGAAATGTGTGGTGCTGCCATCATTCCGATTACACTGACACCACCAGTACTGTCCTGACATTAGTAATGCAGCTAAGTTCAAAGCAGCAGATGTTATTTATCAAGTAGTCAAGGTCTTTTACTTGTTTTCCTCAAGGCATCTTATTCACAGATTACTATTTTGAGCTGCAAATTCAATTATATGTCTGAATCCAAAGGACAATTCCCTCCCAACCTGCACTCTACAAAAACCCATAAAGTTATGTTTTGTGGTTCATTCAGCAATTATTGAAAATCTTTACCGATATAATGCAAAATCCTCTTCTGTGAAGATGTCTTGAATTTTGTCCCCAAAGTACCTGAAAAATTAAACAACAGTCTAAAAGAGGAGTTGCTGAATCAGACTGCCATCTGTGCTTTACCCACAATCAATAAATGAAAACACAATACAAAGACATCCTACAAATGCTTTTGAGCCTCATGTTCCCAAAGCATTGCTCAAAGATTAAATGTTAAAGGATTAAAGGATCAAGATGCAGCAACTGATAAGGGAATTCCCCAGGCATGAAAAGGGTCCCCTTCCACATCATGAAATAAGCACATGGATTCAAGTTTTTAAGAGTTCAGATGACTTGATTTCTTCTACTGCTGACAAACTAGGCTATAACAGTGGAAAAAATACTATTATTTACTGGTGCAAGAACAACTCTGAAAATAAAGGTAATGGTAGCTTTCAAAGAGCCCTGTTCAACAAAAGATTGGTTTTCATGCCACAAAGGCTTTTTAACTAGTCATGGAAACTGTGGTGACTCTAACCAACTTCTACAGTTTATTATTACTAACCCCAGCCCACAGGGCTTGAGAAATTTGAAAAGGCAATGAGCACTGAAGTGTAGGGTAACAAGAGGCAGCAAGCCACAGTCCTATTTTACCTGTACAGATTAACAAAATGCTTCCCCAGTGAAAGAGCTCCGGAGTGCAAGTCCAAAATTGATGCCTGGGAAATGAAACAAAAAAGTAGGAAAAAGAGCATGAAAAGGTTTTATCATTATTTAACTATGACCTTTAATAACTGTCCCAAGTTGGCTCTCACTTTCCACAGCCTCCCAAGTAAAAATATTAGTTTCTAGCATTTGGGTTCACAATACTAATGCTTACTTTACAACACAAAACCTCCCTCAGTTTGCTGTATAGATGCACAAAAGATTAAGGTACTATGAATACAGCACAGGATTGCTACTCCCAAGATTCAAACCTGACATACAGAATTGCCAGAGTCTTCCTCCAGGGGAAGACTTACTAGGGGTAAGACACTGTGTTCCTGGATCCCTTCTTGCAGACATTTCCCTTCCACACAGAGATGACTAATTTTCCAATATTTGTGAAGCGCTCAAATAGCAGCACTAATATTTATCTTGCCCAACATTTGTTATTAAAACTTCTCCTTCACCATGAATTCCTGTATACTTCTCATATTCAATACGGCCATAAAAGTCCATTTAAAAGAACAATTATAATTCTAAGGCTTACTAGAGCAAAATTTTCTTTTCCCCAATTACTAAACCACTGTAAAAGAAAACCAAAGAATGAAAAGTTTTTACATATGAAAATTCAATCCCTTTCTTCATCCGATTCAAGCCAAACACTTCTGCTGAGCTCCAGACCAAGCTAAAAAGATTAGTATTCAGATTTGCCAGGATAGAGAGCTACCTCTCAGGACTCTAAATTATTTCTCTGAATTGAATAAAGTACACTTTTGTATGTCCCTTGCTGTCCACAAAACACATGTTTGTTTTGCATCAGTTAAACAGTATTTAAAGACTGCTTAGTAGCAGTCTTATTTTCTTTATACTGGAAATATCAAGTAGCAACAGTTAATTAACCTGACAGCACCAAAGTAATGACATCTTTGATATACAACATCCGGGCAAAAGCACTCATCTTGGAATTTGGCGTTTGTTAATGTACCACATACCATTCACATTATTCTAACAAAATCCAAACAATACTACTACTACTAGGTGAGCTGCCTGGAAAGAATAATAACTTCCACCTTACTAGCAACAAGAATTTCTGGGCATGGTTGGAACAGTACTGTTTGAAGCCACTTTGCATCTCTACCCAAACGTAGGGAGGCTGATGAATGAGCAGCAGCAAATCAGCACACAGACGTGCCAGAGCTGCAATGCCAGGCTAGCAATACAGCTTCACCTTCACCCCTAGTCTCAAAGCACTTTTCTCCCTCCTCCTCTGGATCATGTTGGAGGAAGACACCCATGACAATCTCTCAGCAAAAGAAAATTGCTAAAAGCTCAATGGTTCTGAGCTTCAGAGCTGCATCAGGGGAACTCCACTAAAGTCTCCTTTTAAAAGGGATAGTAACAACCTTCTTTTAATAAACCTACCCAAATCATTTTATTTACCCCTGAACAAAGCTTTAAAAATATATAAAGTAATGAGCTATTCAAGTGGACATAGCATGGGCTTTTCAGACCTCCCCTTCCCACAGAAGTTCTCCAAAAGCTTCAGAGGACTGTTACGGAAACAAGTAATCTCACAGTCATGCAAGAGCAGCTCTCATAATAAGCTTTACTCAAGCTTCAGAAGCAAAATATTTTCATTTATTGGTTTCTGGTTCTCTACAATAATCTAAGCTACAGCTAGAAGTAAAATTGCTCCCATGTAGCTTCAAAAATATGCTTGTGATCATGCTAAAGTAGATTATAAGGAGAAGTAGCAGGACACAACTGAAAAGATGAATTTAATTTAAAAACAAATTGCCTTTCAAATACTTTCAACATGGTTTCCAAACGTACACATTTCTTCTCACTCTTCGAGCACCAGATCATTACAGTTGGGAAGATCCAAAATGACCAAAATGAATCAGTAAGAGACAGCCCCACGGACTGCAGGTATTCATAGCTGAAAAGATAATAGCTACGATATAAAGCCTAGAAAAGCCAGATAAAGACGAATGAAAAGGGAATCTGAAAAAGAAAGAATATTCTTCAGGGTTGTTTCAGACAGAGGAGAACAACTGAATGCCAAACATAGACAGGGACTTGATTACACATGAGCAGAGAGCTATTTGTTTAACAGCTACCTTGGAAAGAAACTGAAACACATTTATTTTGGCCTCTGCATTTCAGAACATTAAACATTTTCAGCACCATTTCCTACACTGAGAAGAATACCTTGGTGGAGGCCTGTGTCAACACTGTTACTTCAAGTTCAGCTATCTGATCAAGGGTCAGCCTGCAATTCAAGTCGGTGTTCCCAGGCTGAAAGCTCTACAAAGTTTACCTAAAGATGGCAGGAACACTGCAAACACACATACCCACACACCTATTTCCAAGAGACTGTTTAACAGAACTACCCCAATATCCTGGTTTACAGAACTTATATAGAAAGGAAATTGAACTTCCTTTAAAAAAAAAAGTACAAATACATATTCTTCTGGACCTTCAGTATCGTTAGTCCCACATTCTCCACCCTATCACTGCTAAAAGGATTCAAAAAGAACATGCAAGTAACCACCATTTCTCAGCATATGTCAAAAAGGATCAGTTTCCCCATCTTGCAAAGCAAAGGCCCTGCCTTTGATCCTGACTAAAAGGGATTGCCAACCATTAAATATACATTCACTTCTACAGCAATTCCACCTTCCTCCTCCACCCCTTAAAAAGTTTTAAGTGAGATTTTAGAAGAAAACAACAGACACACTGCCCAAGAGAGAAAAATGCAAAACCTATTTCTACTTGTCTACAGAGAAGCTGGTAGAGCTCAAAAACCTTCCCCACTCCTCCTGTGGGAATGCTCACATGCTCCAGCTGGGAGGAGGGAAGAGCAATGGAGGTTCTACATGGCCACCGATTCCTGGGCAGCATCAAACGGGCTGTCGCTGCAGTCCTACACAGACTCCCAAAACACTACCACCTTTAAATTCCCTTCCCTACTTGAATCTTCAGATTAGAGGGGCCAGGGTAATGCCTCTTAAAAGTTACACTGATTAGTTATGAGACACATGTGTAACCAATCTGATTTATGCATCACTCAGCTGCAGTCACAGGTTATTACTGTGGAAATTAAACACAGTATTTGGCTAGGTGTCCAGTACAAGTTTAAACTAGATATAGATGAGACACAACCAGTTCCTCTCCAGCTTCCTAGAGTTAAGTCCAGATAATCACACCGACACATAGCAGTAAGTAAAGTGAAAAGACACACTGCCAAGTATGTCTTTCACTCCTCACAAGTATGCGTTTCTTAAGTGCTATCAGGAGGCTAATTATGAAGGAAGAAAACTAAGCAGCCTGTAGTAGAGGTATGAGACAGGACAAGTATTACGCAGAGGCTTTATCTTCTCCCTGGAAAATGCAGAGCTGACAAGGTTTTGAGGACTTCAGAGTTTAGTTGGGAGCGCTGAAAGCAGAGTAAGTAGGGATATCGTTCACAGAAACACTGTTCCATGCATGGGTCAGTGGGCCTACATCAGAAACCCTTGTTTGGCATCACAGCTACACAGATTGTTTGCTGCTCCCAGTGATTAAGAAACTTAATTTTCCCCTGCAAAAGGGAGGTCTAGGGGGCTGCTCCTGCCAGTTTTGCTGCAACATAGGAAACAGACTGCAGCTAACTGGCTGCACCAAGGGATTTCTTTTCTGGGTCTTCTAAGTAAATGCCAGTAGATCTGATAGTAAATGAGTCATATCATTTACACTGGAGAGATATTGTGACAGCAGCACCTAAAAGGCATGAACGAATGAGTCATGACTAAAGTGGTAAGGCAAGCAGGGGTAGCGTGCAACAAAATATTAGGTAGGGAAAAAAGGGAAATGTTATTATCTTTATAAAGAAGAAAAACTCTAAGCTGAGGCAAACATGAAGAGAATTAATGCAATTCACATTCTGCGAGTAAGAACAGAGTACAAAACTATTTTACAGAGATAGAGATGTACAAGGGAAAGCAGCACACTGGTGGAGAAGATGCTCCTGTTTGGATTCTATTGAAAGTTAGACTAGAAGATTACAATGGCCTCCTCCAGCCTCACTCTCTAAAATGTGCGTAAATAAAAATAAATCTAGGAAAAATTACAAAGGAAGATCAGAAAGCTCAGCATGACAATTGGGGCATGACTCCTGGGAGATTTCAGTAACTCAGGTGTTTGCCAGGACTTTCTCAACCCAAAAGGATGGAAAGGGAAACAAGTTTTTGTGCTATAGTTCAGTCCTCCAAGGAAGCAGAAAGGGCAGCAAACAAAGGCAGGAGAGAATCGAGAGTGTCACAAACTGCAAGTTTAGGTCTTTAAATTATTAAGTTATATCCAGACACACAGACAGAAGTCCACTTTTGTGAATTCAAAATGTAAAAAGTATTTCAGGAAAAAAAAAAAAAAAAAAAATCAGACATGTTTCTTAAAAAGGGATTAAGAGGAAAACAGAGAGAATGAAAATGCAGTCTGCATCCCAGTAGAAATCTGAAGAAGTTTGATCTCTCCCCTATTCCAAATAAAAGTGGCTAAATAAAGAATTAAAAAGAATTAAACAGAAACAAGGAGTTATTTAAGGAATTTTTAAGGAAAAAATAAGCCTTGGAACAACAGACATAATTGGACAGAATTATCCAAACACTCTAAAGTCTAAGAAATTTAAAGCAACACGCCAGACCTAATCCAACACGCTTGAAGCTTGAGAGGCATATAGGAAAAGAAGCTAGATGAAGTAAGACTTGAAACATTTTGTATGCTACGTAGATAACTACGTAGATAAGAGATTTGAAAAGAGGATAAAAGGCTCAAATGAAGAAAGACAGTTTCATCTATACAGCATCACCACACATCCCATCAGTATTTAATGATATCTGGGAGCAAAGATAGCACTATTGGGAAAAGATTCACTCCATGACATGGGGAATACAAGCATGCACATTGAAAAAGAGGAAAACAGCAGAACAGGGGACAAAGAGGCATAAAAGAAACTAAGTAAAGAGACTGTATTTAAAGGCTTCTCCTAAACACTATCTCCCAGAAGCACTGGTCAGCTCTCATTTTTTAGCATCTTTCAGTGTTTATACACTATTTTGGATAAGGCCTCAATGCAATACTACACAACGTTCTTCTTGCACCTTTCCCTAAGGAGTAACAGCATGCAATAACTTTCTCATTTTCAGATTATGAGAAATGTGAGAAGGCTTGGATCACAGCCCAGAAATCTCAATGGACATCGGATTTCTTAACAGACTTATTTTACTGCAGCAATAGAATCTTCTCCCCCCCCTTATGATGCAGATGATGGATTTATATTTGTGTGATACTCTGGCTTGTTGTCCAAGTAAGCCAGCTGAGGACCCCTGCCCAGCTCTGTGCATTGGGCAGCAAGTTCACCTCCCCTCATGTCTCTTCCAAGCTTTCTCCATCTCAGCTTCCCCAGTTCCCTGACCCCCAGCTGGACATTAGCTGTCTGTGTGTGGTCCAAATCCATGAAGCTGGCTGTGTTATACACTGCCCTTCTAATCCCTCTTTGTGGAAGTCTAATGAAAAAATCACATGTAGGTGCCGAAAGGACCGGATAGGAAACCACCTGACAGCACTAATGACAGGAGTTAAGCCGTAGGTCCCAACAAGCAGAGTAATCTAGGCAAAATGGCAAATTATGCAACCACAGAACTGCAAAAAAATCCAAGGGATCCTGACAGAACTGAACAGAGAATGTAAAGTCTTTTAAACATATTGTTTCAGATGGGCAGCATTGCTTAAGTTTCTCAGGTTATATTTTTTACAGGTCTTTCTCAGCAATCACAAGGATGATAAAGTCTTATTTTTCCATAATTCAGCAGAGGCCTAAAGAAGTGTTTACACTTGAGTGTTTACAAATACTCAAGAAACAGTTTCTGTTCATACACAAAAACATCCTGAGAACAAAGACAGGGGGAAAGAAATTAAAATAAACATGCTTGTTAAAGAGAAGTGAGTTTGTTTTCATTTTTAAATAATATTATTCAAAGGTCTACTTAAGACATTACATGGTATTTTTTGTCACTACACAAAACCAATCTTTATATGATGCTTTGAACCACTGTAATTTAGTTTCAGAAGTCAAACTTGTGCAATTCTCTATAGTAACTGTTTCCAGATGGAGAAGACAAAATCAGTTCAAGAGAGGCGCTAGAAATAACTAAACCAAGTAATAGGAAATATGTCAACTGTATTGCAGAAGTCACAAATTATACTGCTAGCAAAAGTATTAATGGGAGATAAAATAACTTTCTAAACCATTTTTTTCCAAGTCTGAATGGAAGAAAAAATTCTCCATCTCCTCTCGCCTCAAAAATGCATTTATAATCTTGCCTTGGCAGTAAAAGAATGTAAAAAGTAACAGGACACTGCTCACCCCTCCATCAGATCCTCCCAAGGACAGTCCCCTCTCTGCTATTCTGCAGGCAAAACAACAACCTCAGATGAGAACTGAAGTCTGATTACTTTGTCCTTTAATGTCATTATCTACAACATGTAACTCTTCAGTAAGTGTTATTTGATGCATCAGATACAACCCAATTGAGTTAAGAAGAGAAGCTGCCATTTAGTTCAAACATTCTTGCAGCCTGTCGTGAAAATAAGTATCCATATTGCAGAACATTTCTGAGCTTGTAGCCTTCCATAAATCCCCAAAACACCCCCAAAAACACTGTCTTTCAAATACATTCTGGCCAAGTAAGATTAAACATAAAAAACCCCAGATCTTGATTCTTAGGGGCAGTACAAATAAACCTGTACAATGCAAAAATGCTGTATCAAAATCAGGAGCCCAACTGAATTTGGAATCACAGAGTGTCCAGCCCGACTAGTGAACAAAGCACTTATACGAGCTGCATATTGCTTCGAGCATTACAGTGATATTCCCCACTTACACGATTATCAAGTGCAAGTCACACTCAAAGAGGCTGATAACTTTTCTAACTGCATAATTTGACAGTGTCCCCTACTATTTGATTAAAACTCACCACTTAGTGTTCATAGCAGACTATAGGGTCAGCACTAGTTCATAACTACCCAGAAAGAGACTCAGCTGAAAGGAGGCTTATGTTGTTTTGTTCTCTTTTTAAAGGCCAAATGGAACAGAAGGCCAAGTGAAAATCCTTTAAAAATTATTTAATTCATTTTCCTTTTTTCTTTACAATGCTCATGCCCCACAGAGCTAGGCAGACTCTGTATGAAAGAACTGCCTCCACTACAGCAAAAATGGAAAATGGCTTTAAAAAAAAAAAGTTTAGTGTTTTAACCAGTTTAACCCATCCTTCTTCATCTAATGAGCTTTGTGCTACACATTAAACACTGGCACACTGTCATTAAAGTAAGTGCTGGTAAAAGTTAAAAGAGCTAAAAAAAAAATTACCTACGGATTCTTTCAGCTTCTTCCCTTGTGATTACTGCATCAGTCACACCTCTTCCACACTTTCTAGGAGTGCACCCTGGGACACAGGAACAGAAAAAAGAGATCATCTTTCAAACAAGGTTCAAAACAAGTCTCTATTCTCGTACTCCCCTTTCAGATTCACAACATTCAGAAGGGATATTGGCTATCTCAGAATATTTAAGATCACTTAAATTACAAGAAAGTTGCATCTCCATTTTGATGTGTTTTCCACCGCAATCAGAGAGAAGACAAGCCAGCCAATGTCACTTGTTGCTTCTGCACAGATTCAAGTCCCTAGGACTCACCTAAGCTACACCGCTTTCTCTGCTATGGATGGTTGCTGTAATTCAGGGGAATTGCACCAACTAAGCTGACAAGTTATTTCCTGCTATGTCCATAACGCAATTCAACAGAATGGAGATGATCGCAAAGGAATGAATCTCGACACCCAAAGTAGCACAGCCACTGGAGATGTGGCTGTCATGCATGACCCAGAGCCTCTAGTGCTTAGGTTAAGCAAAATGCACAGCAATACTCTGCCTTTAAAAACAAACTACTTTTCCTGTTGATTTGAAAATAATTCACCTTAAGTTTGTTACAAGTCTTTACAAGTTTGTTGCAAACTTTGGGATTAAAATTGACTTACTGATGTTCCTTTGCACATCTACCACTTCAAGCTAGAGAAGATGGCCTTTATTTAATAAGGCAATATCAGACGCATCTGTATCTCAATGTACATGCAGCAAGACAGATAGATCCAGTGATTTTTCCCCTTCTTCCCAAGTGCACTAGTGAAAACAAGAGTTTCTCTTTATATAACTGGTCTCTGAAAGGAAGATGATCTTAGATGATTTCATCTTACACACTCTATTCTAGCCTTTGGACAGGCAGGGCAAGAACTGGAATGCTCAGCAGTGCCACATGGATCCTTTCATCTCAGGCTGACAGTTCCAAAATCAGCCAAGATCTCTAGCAATTAAACCCCCTTAATATCATGTGTCCACATACAAAATGTTTTCTATTACAGTCCAAGTAAGTTTTCAACTCAGACAGAAGTCCAGTACACACCACTTAGTTAGGTACAATACACAACATGAAAAGAGTTCTGTCCCAAAACCAAACAGTCTCAACAGGATAAAGAAACTCAATTGTCCTGGAGAAAAGTGAGATGCAGAAGACAAGACATACTCAGATGCAGACTGCAGTGGACGTAACACCAGAGCACCACCATGCTAATAACAGAAAAGAGAGAATGCCACTCAGACAGGAGTGAAATCACTACTTGACAGAAGAAAAACTGAAAACAATGGTTAGAACACAAACAGTTCAAGCCATGAAGAAGATACTACTAATAACAAGGGTTCCTGAATAGGTATAGGATCTTTATGTAGTATCAATACATGCTAGCTCATGTATTAACACAAAGAACTGCATTTAACTTATTTAACCCTAAATCATGCAGTTTATTAACAGAGATTCCTATAGTCAAGCACTAAGAACCATTTTACTTCTCCACTGGAAGTCACTGGAAAAGCAATGGTAATATAAAAAAAGCAGTGAATTTGAACGTTCCAACCATCCTGCCAGGAGAATAAAAGCAGCATATTTCAGATTTGCTCAACCCCCTGCCCCCCAAACACTTGAGTCAAAAGGAAGCAAGTAACATTTGTATGGGGTGTCTATACAAATATACCTTGAAGTGCAGCTTTTTATATGAGACTTTGCACAAAAGTGTCATGAAGCACACAGCTTGGACATATGATAAAAAAGTCTCTTAAAATTCATTGCTAAGAAATCTAACATTTAATTTTAAAAACTCGTGGAAAAAAAGCCAGCAGTAAGAGTTCCAGGTGAAGAATATATGAAGGTTCTTATGTCTGTCCACAACAGTCTTCAGGCAACAAGAAGAAATAAGATAAATTCTGAGCCACCAGAGACCTTGGAATGTCACACTTGGCATTTTACTGGGGAAGATCCATATATAAATGGATGTAAAGCCACAGAAAAGTTGGACTGAGTGTATTTGCTGACATC
>NW_009186961.1:273-6498 GCF_000690835.1 Fulmarus glacialis | reverse complement strand
GCTGAACCGAGCTCCTCTTCAAGGATTATTTGCTCATCAGAACACAAGAGGCAGCAGAACTCCTGGAAATAAATCAATCAATTCACCTGTGCAAGTCAAAAGCATCAGTCTGCTCTGATCAAAAGCAACTAATGATAACAATGACCACAGACTGACAGAAGGAGAAATTTTGCCACAGCACGAGTGCTTTGTAGGAATTTCCACTCCATCTTTCTGGATATACCCTGATATAGCCCTCTCATTATGGCAGCATTTCAAGAAGAAAGAGAAGCAATGAGAAAGAGATGTGTGGGTGAATAGGCTGGGTACTGACAACAACATACCAAATTATACACACTGTTTCCTTGCTTGGAAAAATAAAAGTCCCTTGTTTGACGTATGTTTAAATTGAAGTCAAAGGCACCCACACCAAGCAGACTGTTTAAACACAGATCAAGCTCAGGAAACCAACTGGATTACAACCCAGATAATTCATTGCATTTTCTGACTACCCAGCAACAACTCATTGAAGTCGGCTCACGATTCAGATTCCATGAAGCGCACACTAAGTTATTTGAAGATGACCTAGGAAACTAGTAGTTTAAAATAATGCTAGAGATTACATTCTTCAGCAGCCATTTATCAATGCCAGCACAGAACCCAGCACTGTAACAAATGAACCAGAACCACTGCTCCCCCAGCTCACTTTTCTCCTCTTGACCCTGTAAGCTAAAGAAATGAGCAGAATCAAAACATACCATTCATCAGAAACCTAGTGCCTTGATGTAAAAAGAAAAACACCATAAAAATTAGAATTCTGGCAGCAACCCAAAGGTGCTTTGTATATTAAAGAACAACACTTTGCAATACAGTGCCAGCCCCAAAGTTACAGAATTCAAACCAACAAAAGCCCACAAGGGCTTTATAGGCAGAAAATTGTTCTAAGTTACAAATTTGGGAAGGGAGGGAGTGGAGTGAGGGGGAGCTTCTGTGCCATGTTTCAGGCACATTGTAAATATCCCCTCTGCAACCAGAGCAGCTAGGCACAGTTTTTTGCATTTTTCAATCTCAATTCCAGGAACCAACAATTTGCAAGTTAAACACCACAGATCTTGCAATAAAAATGCAAGCACTGGAAATGGTATATTCCTTTGGAGCATATGACCTAGCAGTTCTGAAAAGCAACAAGTAGTAGCCAGCAAACACTGCAAATTATTTCTTGTCTGCCCTAACAAAAACATACACATTTTGTGTTGCTGTGCCTTAAAGGCTCCATCATACATTCAGCAGTGGCAGATTAAAATCAGTTATCCACTTTTGAATGCCAGGCTGAAGAACATCTCAGAAGCCAATTGACAGGGATGAGACATCTCTGCCTCCAGGCTAGCAAATACTCACCCAAAGAGTGAGACAGATGGCTGAGGCAATAACAGCTTCCAGCACCCAATTTTAAACTCAGATGCATGTCAAAAAACAGCCAAAGAGGAACCAATTTAGGTTCCCAGAACTGAAAAAAAACCTTACCAAACATTTTGTTAGTAACCGTAAGATCCACTCAAAGATTTGCAGAACAATAATCATCAACCACAAATCACATAACATACACTCCACACTGTACCCAACGTTCTGTTGGGTATAAAGATGTCAACAATGTTATGAAGCACAAATTTGGATATTGGCAAGTGCACTTTTTTATAGTCCTGTTAAAAAAAGATTAAAAAAGGCTGAGATAACAGGCTGATAGAAAAATGAGATTTTTCGGAGAAAGCTGAACACATTAAAACAAGGAAGCTCTCTTGGCTAATAGAGACAAGAAAAGGGGAATGACTTTCCTTCTGCCATTGAAAAGGTCTCTCTCTTTAATGCTTGAAAGGCAAAGAAAATTGTCTTAGAGATGAGGGAAAGCTGACGTTCACGGACAGAAGAGGTGGGAAAGTGTAAATGCAGAGGAGAGTTTCAATACTCCATGACAAACGTGTCTAAACAGAGCTTTCTTTGTACGGCATTTTGCAAAAAGGACACTAGCAAAGTCTTCTGATTTCAGAAGAGATTTGTGCGCTCTATTTCCAACTGCAAACAACAGCACAGATCTTACCCTTTTGAAAAGGTTGGTACTGGAGGGTCCAGATTTGGCAAAACTACGGCATTATCTCAGACAATTGTTATGTGTCTAGGGTCTCTGACAAAGAACTGGCAAAGACAGTCCTGGAAGCAGGAGGTGTTCTGAAAGCAACAGCAGAAGCTTTTCCAAACTGAGAAGAAAAACAAAAAAAAGATAGTCCAGCGTAAAGTTAGTTAGGTACCAACAGTAAGGCACGGACACCAGATGAATGCTAAGGAAAAATCAGAACAGTCTGTTTGTTTGAAAACAATTTTAGCATTAAGAAATGTGTCATCTTTGTCTGAGAAACCATGGTACATGGGAGCACTGAAGTGTTAAAAGAATCTGCACTCAGGAGAAATTCAGTTTAGTATCACAAAGTACCCAGTAGCTTCCACAGATTCGTGCCTAGTAGACACAAAAATCATTCACTTATCTAATAAGGCACTTTGCTTTGGATCCAAGAGTTTTTTCAATCAAGGTAAAGGAGGAGCATACCAAAGCATGCAAAAACACAGTTACTCCCTATGGTCCCTGTTCCTATTGAGTACACAGAAAACAGAATGTAACACAGGGGTCCAAGTGCCTAAACTGCAGCTTTGTCTTCTACTTAAAGTGGTACTTGCCCAAGCACCATACGCTGCCGAGACTGGGATGATTCACATGAGAAAAAAAGCCCCATGATGATGCTCCCCGAATGCAATCCATCTCAAAGCAGGACAAGAAGAGACAAAGACTTACTGGACGCCATCCCCATAACCACACCAGCAGTCTCAGTGCTAGACCATTTTCCTCCATTGTTCCGCTTACCACATCCACTGATCTAGTCTCTGGAAAAGCATCTTAAAGCTGTCTCCTGGGCAGTGATCATGGATGCTTTGTACACTGACACAATATGTCAACGCAAATAAGAGACTACGCAGGAGTTTCATCCGACACACTAGTAGCCACAATAGTTTTAAGTAGTTAACCACATCTCAAGACAGCAGAAATAGCCAAGGTCTGGCTGCAGGGTTCAGAACGCAGAAGAGACTGTGCTCACAGAACACCCTATCTTCTGCAAGTATAATAAGTTAAGTGCTTGGCCTCTGAAAAATAACACATTT
The DNA here is from genome assembly GCF_000690835.1 of Fulmarus glacialis. Taxonomy (NCBI): domain Eukaryota; kingdom Metazoa; phylum Chordata; class Aves; order Procellariiformes; family Procellariidae; genus Fulmarus; species Fulmarus glacialis. The sequence continues at coordinate 3,312 of NW_009186961.1, read as the reverse complement.
TATTTCTGTGTGAAGCAGGTTTACTAGCAGGCAGTGCTATGGAAATAAAACCACTGCTCTGACACGCTAACTACCATATCATTTGAAGCAAACTAGAAGCTCGGTTGCACTAGTTCAGTTTGAAGCAGGGACAGGTGCATAAATAAAAAGCTCATCTTAGCTGTGGAAACTTTACGGCAGAGCATCAGACACCAAGTGATGATAGGAATGTGCCTCCTTCTGACAGGGCCAGCAGCTGTGGATGTCAAGCCAGGGTAGAGACAGAGAATGAAAAGCTATTGAGTGATAGAAAGCTATTTCCAAGAAAGTGACTGAAGCTCCGGAGCTGAATCCACTTTGGCAGAGAACCATAATCCGCATTTACTGCCTCACTAAGCTATCAGTAACATACAGGCGGAGCAAGGAACCAGCTTTGCTGGGACAGCAAGGCTCAGCAGCTCACCACCACCCTCTTGCGGGCACCGAGCAGGAGACGAGTTAAAAAACGAGAGCAAAGTTCATTATCACAGCAGGGCTTCAATTAACCACTTCACGAACCAGATGTTCACACATTTCTAATACCACTATCTCTTTCTGAAAGCATGATACAGGGGAACACATGTAAAAACATCTGTTAAAAACCTAAATCAATCACGTAAGTTAAGAAAGAGCAACAAGCAAACATCTAATTAGAACACTGGAATACAAACTCACACGTGACTCCCCTTTGGTCCTCCTGGGTTGATGCCAGCCACGTCAATCATCCTCATACAAAGCCAAGAGAGGTCACACTTCACCCTGCAGTTAGCATTTTTAGAGCTTGCTCCCCATAAGATCAGAAGATTAGAGAACACATGCATTCCTCTTCCCGGGCAGAGATATCCTTGAAGTTCCTGCCTTCCTTATGATGGAAAGAATAACTGATGGGGTTGCCAAGACCACAAGTCCACAGCTCAGGAAATTCCTCTTGCAAACCAGGGAAAGGAAAAATAAGGTTTTGTTTGTTTTGGGGGTTTCTTTTGATAAGCAAAAGCCCTAGTAGCAGAATGCAGACAGTTTTAGCCTTAGTTCCGTCATAACTACCAAATCTGTGGCAACACTCGCTGCACTGTTTTCTCTGGCCTCGGCACTATGCAAATAAAGCCAGAATATAAATTTCTCCTTATAGTAAGTATGAAAAGTTAAAACAGAACATGTGTTTTCATGTGCTCAGTCAAAAAATCCCCCTACTGAGGAAGTTTTCATGCTGGTAGATTCCTGACAGCAGTTTCCTTGGCCTCAGTAACATTTGGCAAGAATCCTCCAAACAAGATGCTATAATAGCAGCACTGAGGAAAAACTACCTGACCACAGACTACACGTAAACTTTTGTTTTATGTTACAAGCCTTTTGTCCAAAAGCACCAGGACCAGCCACCTGAAGAGGGCTGGGGAAGCGACCTCCACAGCTTTGGGGCACCACATCCAGGCTGCAGTTTGATGAACACTTTCTACTGAATTGGCACTGGAAGAAAGTTAGAAATCGTAGCGTTATAGAAGAGCCCAGGCTGGAAGGGACCTCAAAAGATCACCTGGTCCAGCCTTTCATGGGAAAGGGAGCCTAGATGAGATTATCTAACACCCTGTCCAATCGCATCTTGAAAACCTCCAGTCATAGGGGCTCTACTACATCCCTGGGGAGGTTGTTCCAGTGACTGTTCTCTCCGTAAAAAATTTCTTTCTTACATCAAGATAAAACCTTGCCCAGTGCAACTTGTACCCATTGCCCCTTGCCTTCTCCATGTGGCTCCTTGTGAAGGGATAGCCTCCACCCTCTTTGTAGCTGCCCTTTAATATTGGAATACTGTGATGTGGTGCCCCCTGAGCCTTCTCTTCTCCAGGAAGAAACCCAACTGCTTCAGTCTTTCCTCATAGGGCAGGCTCTCCAGCCCTTTGATCATCTTTGTCCTTCCTCAGCTCCAAGCAGCTCCTTCCAGCCTCCACACCACCTCCAGCTTTGTGTCAGCAAGTGTTTTGTCAGCCACATAATGAACCAGATAAGACTGATTTGCCTAAAAACTATCTCAGAAATATTTTTTTTTTTAGATGCAATATCTTACCGGTCAGCACACAGCTAGACATACAGGTAGGCTGACAAAAAGCAAGAGCAGAGCTGCTCTCTGGCAGCAGTACCAGCTCAAAATGTTCATCAAGATACACTCTGCAAATCTGAAAAAGAACATCAGCATAGCTTATCCATGCAAACTGCAATTTTCTCACTGTTCTTCACCAGAGAAGATTAAAATCTTCCATGTCTCTAGAAGATCCAACATCAACACGCCAAAGAAATAAGTGCCAGGGGAGACAAATACCAATTTGACAGAAAACAGGCTCAGCTGAAAGACAAATACAGAGGAGAAATGCTTTGCAGGCAGCATCAAAAGCTGCCTGCACAGACACATCTCAAAACAGGTAGATCAGAAGCTGGCGTTTGTGCAATTATCACATGCCGGCAGCAGAGACAATATTCTAAATCAGTTCCGTTCCATGTCCTGTATGGTATTTACCAGTAACAAACTCACCCACAAGCCTATTAGAGGAATCAAGAGTATGAAAAGACACTAGAAACAGGTTTAACAAAAGGTTTATTTCACACAGCCTAAACAAAGCAGTTTCAGAAGAGAATTATATAGGAATGACAGAAAAACCTCCCAGACACAACAACTTCTGGGCTGGCCCAAGAGGCATGAACATTTGGGGATTTAAACAATACGCACAGTGACCAGGTGTTTGCTAGAAACACCAGAGTTTTGCAGTACACATTTGGTTTAACAGACTTAGCCAACAGTCGGGCTGTTACGGTCCTCTGAAGACTGCCTCATCCCACTTCAGACAATCCTATCCAAATACCTTCAAATCTTTTGTGGCTGTCGTAGTCCTCAGAGCAGGGGATCTCAACGAACTTGTCCTGCAGGCTCTCGCTGTGACGAGCCAGCACCTCTGTCACCCCATCCTCGGTGCTCAGGTAGCTCCAGCTGAGGAGGGCACCGACGGCGGCAGAGGAGAGGAGCAACGCGGCCTT
>NW_009186961.1:0-220 GCF_000690835.1 Fulmarus glacialis | reverse complement strand
CCCCAAGAAGCCGCACGACCCGCCCCCGGGCGGGCGAGGAGCCGCTGTTGCTACTACCCCGCCCGATACCGGGGAGACCGGCTCTAGGGCCAGGCCGCTCCCCCTCGTTTTGGGTATACACATACATATTTATAAACACACGCAATTTTTACCCCTCTCTCACGCCCGGAGGTTGCAGGCCGCCTTCGGACAGGAGCTCCCACAGGAGCCGGCGGCGCTG
>NW_009186960.1:12448-25230 GCF_000690835.1 Fulmarus glacialis | reverse complement strand
ATTTATTATTAGTTCCCCATTCAAGAAGAATTTAGGAAAAAGCAATGACTATGGTTTAAAAATTGATAAAAGGCTGGTGGTATAGTAGGAGATGAAAATGGTCTACCATCAGAGCCTGTCAACAGAGAACAGCAGCTACACAGGTCTTCCACGAGAAGTTTGAGGCAATAAAAAAAATGTAAAAAATTTTAAAAAGACACCCAAGAATATCAGAAGCACGTGATAGGAACATTTCCCATGTAATTTACTCACCTCACTGGATTTAAGAATTTTCGTTTTCCCATTTCCAGTCAAAGCATTTCCATATTCTACAGTAGAAATGCATACTTAAAAAAAAAAAAAAAAAAAAAAATCAAAACATTTCTAGGCATTTCAACATTCAGTTGCACATCCATAACATGGTGCACTGCTCATTGAAGCTGTCACTCAGATGCAAGTCTGCAATGCACCCAAAGGTACATTCCCAGCAGAAAAAACACCTCTTAAAATAATTTCCTTCTTTTCTCCCCTTATTCTGAACACATCTCAGAAACCAACCATCTGAAAGTAAGTTTTCACTACCTTCTAATCCCAAGAAGTTTTCAGGGTAGGACTGCCAAATCTTTCCACTGTGTAATGTATTCCTAGTGATTTGAGTTCTCCCCACACTCTTCTCCTCCAGTTAAGTTAGTTTTGTGGACCAGATTTTGTACAACTTCCAGTTTGAATTCATAATGTGATAGAGGTTTTTTTATATAAAGACTTTTGCAACTGGACAACTGCAATCCAAGTCAAATCTTCAATTATGGACTCAATCTGCTAAAAAACTCACCTCTTTCGGAAAGCAGAATTGTATTAATTACTTCCTTGGATTCATAAACTAGCCTACATTGGAATCCATGCTTCTTAGTTGGACTGTGTCTAATCCCAGAGCTCATCTGTTTAAAATTGGTATGGATGCCCGAATACTGCACAGTAGCATAGACAAATCCTTTGACTAAAGACAAAATCTTCCATAATCTCCAAACAATAAAACCGTTTTCATTATATGATGACCTAACACAGCAACTACTTCTGGATAGAGAGGCATGCTGGGTTTCTACAGCAGGCTAGCCTTGATTTCAGCTTTTTGGAGATTTTTTCCCCAGTTACTTTCTCATTGATGGACAGAGGAGCTTTTCTCTCTAAATACCACTTTAGCTCTTCCACAGACACCTTTTCTCCTAAACCAGTCTCACAATACGTACTTTATGATTTACTTTTTATTTTACTTTAACCATAAAAATGCAAATTGTTCAGATAAAATACATTGATTTGAAACAGCACAAAGTGTTCACCCTGATTTAAAACCTTGATAGGCAACGTCACCTTCCCTATATTAGAAAAGTAACAATTCATGTTATTTCCCCTTCTCAGACTGCTGAACTTATTATTCCAGACAATGTGACAAATACTATGCTCCACCACACATTTCAGCATCAAATTAGCTCAAGAACAGAAGCAGCTCACAAACAGAAGAATTTCACTACCTTCTCCTTCTACCACTTTGTTCTCAACATTTCCGAATTTCCAAACTTGTGTTTTCCTTTCACTCCATTCCAATTTTCCTCCAGTCACTGCCAGGGCGTGTTCTTCAGTGACTCTATAATCCTCAAAAAGAGGACATTTTCAAGAATAAGGAATCAAACTATTCTGTAAAACTCTTCCTTTTTTTTTTTTAAATGTAGTTTAAAAAAAAACTAGATAAGAATTATAGGATAGAAAGTAAATGACTGTCAAAGAAAAGCAAAGTTTATGGTTCTAGTAACTGAATGAGATGTCACATAGAAATATTTCATTTTTAGGAAACTGTATCTTACTATACCATCTTGGAGACGACATTTATGCAACTGCTTAATTCTTTTTTTCCCTTTTACCTTGAGCCATAAGATTAATGGAATTATTCATGCCAATAAAGATAAAGCATGGCATATACATTTGACGGTCAAGGACTTTATTATTAAAAATCATCTCTGAAGTTGTCATTTAAAGACAGGTGGTTGGGAGAACACGCTTACATTTCAGTAACTGTTTAACATCCTTTATACATTGAGGTTCCTCAATCTATCATTTCTAATATAAGAAAACGCAAGAACTGCAGTATTCATTAAAAGCTTTACTGGCTTTAAGCACCTCTGAATGAAAACTGGATTTTTAAAACAGTAATTTCTCTGCATTATTATAATTGCATATCAGTCAAGCTGAACTACAATTTGCTGGGTACTTTTAGAAGTGTTCCACATCAAAAATGCAGATAAGAAATAGAGGAAGTATTATCCACAGCTAATAGATGGACTGCTTGTTTCTGATCATCATGCCCTTCATGATTTTAACATCCACAGAACTCTCACACAAATAAAATCTTACGAGAAATCTCCTTTCACGTTTTGTCAAGTCCCAGTCAATCTTTAAGTTTACAAGCAAGCCCACTTTATGAACCAAAACGTCGCTTCTTTCTCAGCATCTGCAGAAGCTACAATTGCTACTGACCAGCTCATCAGTTCATCAACTTCTGACTGCCGTGCCAATTACTTTTAACAGTCTGAAAATCTATACAGCCAGCAATAGACATGCTGCCCAAATTTTAGTTAAGTAAAAAGAAACTACAGTAAGGATAAGTATTAATACTAGTTTTCTAATTTCAAATACAGTTGCTTAGGGGTTGCTTTTTAGGACTGAGGGAGTAAAAATAGGCTTAAAAATAACGCATCCATTTCTACCCATCAGGCTTAGAATTCATAAAGATTTGTGGAAAAGTACATTCATCATACTTATCGATGCTTTAGCACAACATGGCCACATTGAGGGGCAACAACTGCAATTTAGGGGCAAACACATAAACAAAAGGTACACAATTGAGGTTGATAGCATAAACAGCACTTATTGCTCACAGCCCACCAAACTGGCTAGCTGCCCAGTGCTACTTTGTGTCATTTAGTAGTCCTTGCCACCTTCCTTTTTATTTGCTCTAAATTCACTGCTACTTAATAATTAAGCAGACTCCAATTTTTGTATTGCGGACCAGAGAGAAAAGGCTAGCAGTGACATAACTGGGGGAATAAATGGGCCGGTGCAATCTGAATTCTGGCAATGTTATTATCCAGCTCTATTCAGGTCACAGATTAAAAACAGAGCTTCTAGATAGGAAAATACATTTTCCTTCATAAGAAAAACAACCAAGATCCAAAACAAAACAAGAACAGAGTACTTCAGTGTCACTTCTAATAATTTGTAATGAAAGGACATTAAGCTTTAGAAAGACATGCTTCTATGCGATTCTAAAACTAGATACAGGAAACGTACAACAGACAACTAGTTACACACACCAACTCCATTCCCCACCTGAGAGGAAAGCAGTGCACTGTATGACACAAGACTCTGCTGCTAAATTGGTTCTCACTGAAGCCACGTCCACAGGACAGCCATTTGCAGTCATTCAGGCACCAAAATGAAGGAAGCTGTCTGGCTTCTCTCAATCCCACCTTTCCACCTTATCCAGGAGCAAGGCTTTGCTCCTTTGAGAAAGTAAAACTACAGCCTGTATGGACAACTGCTTTTCTGCTCCAAGTCTTTACGCAGAATTGGTCTGTCCCAACTAGCAAAAAAAAAAAAACCACCAATAAACAAGGCAGCTATCAGAACTCAAGCTGTTCACTTTCTTCTGTTTTCCCAAAATCTAACTAAAGTGGGTTTTACATTAAGATGTTTAGATTTCACCTAGTCATCCCAAGAGGATACAAAGGAGTAGAATGCATGTACTTTGCTTAGTCAAGGAATATTCTAGTTGGAAAGTACCTTAAGACTATCCAGAGAAACAACTGTTAGGAAGACGTATAAGCAAACTAGGTGAGTAGTAGTAAGTAAATGAGAAAAACTGACTCATTTGCTTTCATCACCATAACAAATCACCTAAAAAAAAAAAACAACTAAACATTGGGGGGCAGGAGGGGGGAATAACTAGAAATTGGAAAAAAAATCTGAGTTTCTTCCCCAAAATAAAGAAAATATGTATATAAAATGAGACATTCAATTGTGTCTAGCTTGTGAAAGCAGCTTTTTCATATTAATATTTGTAATTCTCTCTACTCATATTAGCAGTTGTCAAAACTGCTGCTGAGCAAACAGCTGCATCACTACAAAGTTTCAAACGTCTCCCAGGACTATGTCAGCCATGTCAGGAATCTTACTGCCTATTCTTTTCTGTAATGAAAAACCACAGCAAAATTGTAAGCAATGCAGAAATATTTGACCTTCCATAAAAACATGTCAGTTTTTTGCTTGACAATTTCTGCAACGAATTCTGTAAGATTTGACAGGTTTGGCAAGCACACTTCATATCAAAAATTGCCTAGTGCCTAGCATCAACTCGTTTTCCTCAAAGTACTTAGAAAATACATTATGAAATAAACAGTTTAGAAGATGGCCTAACATAGAAAAAATACAACTCTCCAACAAGCCGAATAACAAACTCAGGAAGCCTGAAATGCTGAACCAAAGAGTCTACCATGTACATTAAACACACTAAGAAAACGTAAGCACCCCACAGACTATTTAAAGGAAAGTAATCAAAAAGAAGGCACTGAATACAGCCACGGTGAATACAGCCACACAGCTGCTCAGAGCACTAATGAGTCCAACACTGGAGTCCAATAGTGACTGACACTATTATATATTATTCTTTCAACAGTCTCTACTTTAAGTAGGGACATGCGCACACACACACAGAGAACACATTTCCAGGAAGGTCATATATGAAGACAGATCAATAATGAAGTGAGATTTGACCAAGGGCAGTATTTTACAGAGATTTCTGTCTGCTACCTGCCACATTCTGCAGGAGACTTCACGGACTGAAAAGAGAAGATGTGACCTTAGCTTGGTCTTTCTGGTACTTGCTATTACAACATTCATAAATGAATCAAATATATCCATTTGACAGCCTGGTTCTCATGCAACATAATGAGAGAGCAGCAAACTCCGTCACCCCACAACACACACTCACAGGGAGCCTGGAATTGCTGGTTTTGTATCAGCACTACCACGCAACAGAGTTCAAAAGAAAACCACATCCCATTGAGTTTGTGAGAGTCAGCCAGGTCTAAATCACAATTTTATCTCAAAATACTATCATCCATAATCCAAATTCTCTACAATTTGCAGCTACTAAATTTTGGCAATCCCAAACATACACACCCCCGAAAGAGGCTGCTGAACAAAAAACATCTATTCAATTGAAATACCCCCACACCCTTCTCCTTCACCTTCGGCAACTAGAGCCTGCCCTCTGAACTACATTAAGAGAGACGGATACTATTACTAGAAGTACAGAAAATGTAGGAAGGAAGCAGTAAACCCTCTCTCTCACACACACACACACACACACACACCCTGTGTCTACTACACAATCTCTTCAACAGGCCCCATCCTAAACTTTCCTATCACTTCCCTCTTATGGTGTACCAATGATGAATCAAACCCTTATTTGGAGAGGTAAAGTTGGTTTATGTTTCTCTGACTTGTGCCTCCAACACTTCCTCTCTCTTCCCCAACAACTTGTATTCCTCACTGGTAAGAATTAATCTTAACTCAACCCAGCACTACGGATATTGGATATTATGCCCCGCCTAGGGAAGGCACCTTCACACATCAAACATCTGCAGATTTTTAGAGCTCTCTTTTGCTGCCAAGAATTACAGACTGTATACAGAAAAGCACTCAGCTGTGAGACAACCAATATGACCCTGAGTTTTTATGCCAGACCTGATGTTAGTTACGATTTCACCTGCAGATAAAATATTTTCAGTGACTAAAATATTAATGAAACAAATAACAAAGCCACAGAGAGTGACCCTGAACAACAGTACAAATGCTGTAGCTGAGGAAGAGACAAATTGCTGGATGACAAACCAAGGGATGGCCCAAAACACCTTCAGGTGGGAATATAAGGAAAACTATTCAGGTAATGAGACCACAAAACAGACTGCAAATAGAAGTAGCTCAAATTACAAGACTACTCCAGCTTCAATTAGAGTAGCTGTAGAATAGTTCAGCTACTTTAAGTGCTGCTTTTTGCTAAATTTAACAATGAGAGAACAGAAATTAGGAATATCATTCAAGTCATATCTTGAGCTAATTACACAGACAAAAGGAGTCTGTTATCTCAGCCCAAAGTATTAGGGCTGCATGTCTCCAAGTTAAAAGCCAGGGAAATTATCTATGTAGGTGAACCCTAATGAGGCTGTTCCTCACAGGTGAACATGGTCCCATGCACAACAATAACAGCCTGTAGCGGTAAGTCAGGAAACTTCAGGGAGTTGACCTGCATATAGATAAAAAGGAGTAAATGTCAATGCAAGCAAATTGGCCATTGTGGAGTTCCTTCCAATTCATTTTTACTGCTTACTGGAAACAAAGGCTGCTTTAAGACAGACTGTAAAAACCCCAAAGTCCCAGGAAAGGTATCTTAAGTTACGCAACTGAATTGTAAATTCTATGCTATAAAATCTGCACTATTTTGTATATAGTAATTACTGAACAAAATAGCTAAATCACTGAACTGTCTTCACTGTTACTTAGCTCTTCCCTCATTTTTAATTATTAAAATGAAATATAAAAGATTAGATAGGATTCATAAAATCTCTTAATAAAAAGATGTCACCAACCTAAAAGTTTTCAATAGAAAGATGTTGCTGAAAATTAATTAGAGCCATCACACATATCATGGTTTACGGAGAGAGAACCCCAGTTTTCTTATGACCACTCTGCTGCCAACAAGTAAGGGACAATTTGCAGAGGAAATGAAGTAGAGGGATGAAGGAGTAGACAAGCAGAACAGTTTGGCAACAGGACGTGCCAAAGGGTTTTCAGTAAATTTACCTGAAACTAAGTAAACAGAAATCTGAAGAATCATTTGACACTACAGTCAAGAATAAAGCACTCTATTAGCTAGAATTCCAACCACCATCCAGAGCAAAACACACTCCTGCACTGGACTATATGTACTATAGGCTAATTATTAGGTTAATGAAGATTGTTTTTTTCCTACTTCTCACCAAAACTAGTTCATCAACATCTTGAACATATCCTTAAAGAAAAGAATTAGTTGGTTACTTCTTCCAAGGCTTATTACGTCACCAACAAAAAAGCCAACATCAGACCACACTTTGACAGTACATTCCTATCATTCTCTTAAGCTAGAGCATTACACTTTCTCCTGATAGCTGTGTAGTTTCAGTAGACTAAGCAACCACATACTGGAAGCAGCAAACATCTAACTGGAGTACTTTGAAGCTGGAGTACTTAACAAGAAAGATATTAACACCCAATATATACTTAGTTTAAGATTTTTTCATCTTTTTTGGCCAGGTTAATTTTCTGCCATTGTAGTGAGCTGAATTCCACTACCATGTGATCAACAGGACATCAGAGTCATGGCAAAGTAAGAGGGAATGAGGAGCAGTGAGGAGCATGCAAGGAGGTTGCCCCTCTTTTGTTGACAAAATGCTCTTAATTCATTTCAAGAAACCTCACTAAACCATACCCTCTGAAGGCTATTTTAATGACATAGTGCTTTATTGTATTTATCAGCAGAGATAAAACTGTAGAGAATAATTCTGATTCTCATTTGGTCTTTTCTATTTCCAACACTACTAAGTATCATCGAAGTGTATGGTCTGAGGTTTGGGGTTTTATTTTTCAATTACAGAGGAATAACCATAGTACTATTTTTTCTCATTCATTTCTCTCTTATACCATATTCTTGACTGCTGTCTTACCACCTGCTAATATGAAAACCTAGGTATGTAGAAAAAGTAAACCTAGAATTGAAAATGCAAATCTATATTCTATACGTTCAACACTCTCAGGCATGCTGTGTACAGACCTAGTCATATCACTCCTGCTATGCTTAAAGGTGACCAGCAGACAGAAAAAGCACCCGTTTTGTTCCTTTATGATGTGTGAGAGACACCTAGGATGCCCTCCTCCAGTTGTATCGGTTGACAGTTGACGGTTGGACTTGATGATCTTAGAAGTCTTTTCCAACCTTAATGATTCTATGATTCTATCAGCCTTGAGACATTAGTTCCAGCTTTCCCTAGTCTTCCTGGAAGAGTAATGTACCAGAAACACTACCACAAGATAATAAACAAACAAACAAAAATTCATTCATGTAGAGCAAGCAGGGAAATATTCAAAAGTACACAGGAACCTAAATGAGTGTGTAAAGGCATTCTATCTTCTGTGCATGCTTTCTCAGAACATATTTTTGCATTCCAAATCTTGAAAAACTTCCAACAGGTACCATTTAAAAATATTAAAAGTCACATTTATTACTGAATACCTGCAGGCTCCAAATCACAAGTGCCACTAATGCATGCTGTGGCAGGAGAAGCTGTTACGTCTTCCCTTTGTCTGCTCCCCTCCACTTTGTTGCCAGAGACCATCACCCCTGCAGAGCAGCAACCAACCAACCCTACCAAAGTCAGGTGCTCAGTGAAACTAAAACTGACTGACTGAGGGCAGATGATAGTGTATCACTATGCCACATTATGAACAACAGCAGCTGATGGCACTGACTCACAACCTCTACTATAATGGTTAAATGAGCAAGGAAGAAGCATGAGTGGTAAACGAGTGATCAGAAACAGGCTTCAGTTAAGTATTAACCGAGGCAAATGATCACTTCCCTCTCCCTCAGAAACTGGTGTGCTAGGCTTACTGTCAAGTGTGCATTACATTTACACATCTTAGATTTTCTTCACAAAACACAGCACAGTTAACCTCACCTCATGTCTACAGCTCAGCTGGTTGTAAAACCTCATCCAAACTTAGGGCTCACCACTGCTCCTCTTCCCTCCTTCCTCCCTGCTGCATCGTCACAACCCATCCTTTAGGTCCTCCCCAGTGCTCATCAAACTCAGCGGGAACTAATTCAATTTGCTAAACCAGGGGAAAAAAATATAGAAAGAACAGACAGTTGGGAGAGGATCTCCCCCATTCAGCAGTAAGAAGGTGAAACAGTGGCTCGTCTTCTGGTCTCATGAAAGCAGTTTGTACAAGCTACCATGAATGCAAAGGAGGTCATTTCAGACACCATCTACCAACTCGACCCAAACCACAAAATACATCCATGCTAATTATATCAGCAGACAACAACTGGAATAAGCAAAATAATTTGTAACTATTAAATCCTTATAAAAGCCTACAAAGACACATAAGCCATGTTCATTTTCTCCTCTTAACTATGCAACAACTTTTAAATTTTCTTCTCCTAACCTGCTTTTCCAACATTGTTATTTGGAAGAAAGTCAGAGGTATTTAATTCTGTGCAAGTTACTGGTATGAGACTCTAAAGAACACGACATTCCTCTGGAAGCTAAAACACTTCCAAAAATTATATTTAACCTGATTTACATTTGATGCATTTCCATGGATGAAGACTTAAGAAATCAGCACAGTCTTCCTCTTATAATTGTTTGCATTCTACGTGAACAATTCCATTCCATATTGAAGAAAATACATAAAGCGGCTCTGGTATTTCTCAATACATACAATTCCTTTATGATCAGTAAATTAAAATTAAAAAAAAAATTAAAAAAAAAAAGTTAAACATCAGATATGAGTCCTTTAATCTCTAAATTACTTACTTTTAGAAAGAAATACAATGTCTTGCACATTTACACCACAGTCCGCAGCAATGGTGCAAAATAAACAGCAATTGTTCCCCAAAAATCTCAGTAAATTGTTACATCAACATAATTGGGCAAAATGAAAAAAGCTGCCCTTAGAAAGCACAAGTGAGAATCAGTTGTAATTTCTCACTCTCCCTCCTCAAGAAAGAATTGCTGATTTGCACTTTAAAAACCTTGTTCTTCCCCTATTTCGTGTCATGTCAGAACTACTGCTCTGTCACGTTCATTTCTTTGTCCCCATCACTGGCCAGTAGCAGTACTCAGCACCGCATCCCAGTACAGCCTATACAATGATAAGAGTTGTAGTTAGCTAAAGAATAATGCAGCCAGATCAGTCTTCGGGTAGAAGAGGAACTTTGCAGAGTCATCCATCCAGCAGGAAAGAGATCCATTTTCTCTGCAGCTACGAGCATTACATGGAAACCACTGGCCAGTATTTTCAGCTGTAGGTCTGTGACAGATACACTTGACCCCTAGCCATACTTTGGTTCAGGCTGACTAAGGAGCAACAGGCCTCACACCCTGTGGTGAACATGCAACCTGGAAAGCTCCTGGCTCACATAGAAGGGAGTGAAGGTGCCTTGGAAAAGTATTTCGAAAGGTGGTTTCGAAACCCAAAAATGCAAGACAACCAAAGCACAGAACAAGATACCAGAGCTAAAGCGAAGGCATCTATCTTGCCTATACTATCGACTAGCAGTCAACTACTTCACTCTACAAATACCACCATCAGGATGGGCCCAATTGGAGCTCTCCCTGAACTGCAGCTGGACTGCATGCCAGCTGACTCTCCCCTTAGGCAGGGAGACCTCTCAACATTTGAGATTTCTTACCTGAGACTAAGAGATCCTTCCTTACCCAAGGCAGAGAGATCCCTTACCCACAACAGATCCTCAGTAAGTGACTGATAGCATGCTGAATTAATACTAATGAAACATTACTAACCCATGTAGCTACTCAATACCATTATAAACATTGTATAGATAATTCCATTAAACAGAAACCGATCCAGCCGCACCTAGGCTCCATAAAGAGTTTAGAAAGCAAGGGGGTCCGCTCTGAACCTCATGACTCAACAAGACAGTCTTCCTTACTCTTTGCATTTCCCGTCTCTGTGTGAATCATTCTAACGCGATTCCAACCCAATTTTCCTTTGTATGTTTCTTCCATGCAGTAATTAATAAGGTGAATCTTGCCATCAAACTTACTGAACCTTGTTAAACCACTGTTAAACTTTGTTAAACTCCATCGAATTTATTGAACTCTGTCAAATTATTATTTTACTTCAATAAAACATATTGCTGCTTCTCTCTTTTGAGTGAGGTGCATTCCACTCACCCACAACAAGGTCACACACATTAGTCATCGTACACAGCAGTCCTGACTTGACAGCTTGTCCAGCACACGGAGAAGCTCACTTGCTGCCCCATCACGAACTTTCAACTACTCCAAACTCCTGGAAAGTAAGCTTTTATGCAATGATGTGCAACAACTTTCTCCCAGGCTGAAAACACAGCCTCTCCCACACTAACAACTGCTTTACTAATATGAATCTTAGACGGACGGTCTAAGAAAACAAACAGTAAGAACAATTCGCACCACTCAGCACCAGCAACCCTGCCGATTTAGTTACCACTGTACTCTGTACTACATCAATTTCAATTTTAAAATTACAAAAAATGGTATTTTTCAGAAGCCTCCTACATTACATTACATATGTTTCCGTCAAATCCATTGTTATATCTTACTGAATTACTGAGAAGAGTCATATTGGCTGATCAGCTGGCAACAGGTACTTTTAAATAAAATTTGACATCATTCTTAATACAAAAGCAGTCTGCTCTGCAAAAAGGCACAAACTCACTAGTAACTTTTAAAACCTTAACATAATTTCTCTTGTCATTCCTATAGCTACAATCACGCTAGTTATAAAAGCAATTCAGAAATTGCTGATCTAATCCACCCTCCCACACAAATAAAAAGAGCTCCTTTGCCATAACTGAAATTATGAACTTCTGAGCTATGAACAACTATGAACCATGACTTTGAAAGAGAAGTTTAATTCTTCACTTTTGCAATAAACTAGTACATGGATATTGAAGAAATAATGCCAATAATGAAAATATGATAGCAAAACCAATTTCTTTTAAACATACTGACAATGTCATTGCTTATCAATGGTATAAAGCAGAATCACCTGCCTGTAGAAGATCAAACCATGGAACAATGAATTAACTTAATGAGAGAAATAAAACATCTTTAGAATCTGCTTCTAGTTCAACTTCAGATTTTTATAGATTCTCCCAGGTCAGGTTTGTGCTCTCCTCTTTTTGGTAAAATCGGCATTAAATATATTATAGCAAAACAGCAGGCTTTTTTCCATGTGATGGGAAATAACATCAAGTCGTGAGATTTCTATTAAACTTGAAGTGTAATGGTTCTAGCACCAGCCAGAACCCCAAATCTTATTTTTAGTGCCTGAACATTTAGGCTACTTTATGAACATCCTCATGAACCTCCATAGTCAAAATAATGACATGTTACAGGGAGATTTGGAAGAAGGAAAGATCAAGTTGTTAGAGCTTAACCATTTCCTCAACTAGCAGTTATAAGCAATGTTCTCCTTCAGTTACCAAAAGTCTTCAGCTTTATAAATTAGAAGCAAGCAAAATTACTCTACTGCACTAAGTTCTCTTCAGTAATGACTTAGAATTTATTTCCATGTCTTTCCTTCAAGAGCAGTTCAAAAAGCTCTTCTTTCTAGCTTTTTTCCTTGTCCCTAATTATGATAAAAGTCAATGCTGTGTTAAGTACTTCTCTATTTACCCACTTGTTTGTAGTTTTCTTTCAGTTTATTCCCAAATGTTATCAACTGTTTGCCAACAGTCTTAATAGATGCTGCTCCTTAGCTGTTAGTTTCTCTTATCTGGCACCTCAAACAGACAAGATATGATTTGAGGGCTTCAGAATGTATACCATTATTCCCCCCTTCCCCAACAAAATAACTCCTCTCACTCATTGTACCTGAGAGACCCAAATTATAACCAGAAATGCTCAAGCAAAAAAACAGGG
>NW_009186960.1:0-12417 GCF_000690835.1 Fulmarus glacialis | reverse complement strand
GGGGGGGGGGAGGGGGGGAATCCCAAAAGAAATGTTAGTCCCAACTGAAAACTGGAAGTACAGAGAGATGCATTTTTTTTTAACAGCCATTTCTAAAAACTCACTACTTCTCAAAAGAAAACATTGTAAAGAAGTATTACTCCTTCCCTTTACGGAGCACAAACTGTAAGTCCTGTTTTCTAACAGAGATTTGACATTTGAAGGTCACTCCTGCTCTGCAGTGCTCTTTGGTACCCTACTACCTGCCTTCACCACACTTCTCAGTACTCACACTGGTCCTGCACTGTAGCGTTTGACAAGGCACCCTCTCCACTTTTCATTTCATTCTGAGCAGTGACAAGCAGACAGTATGATAAAAGAACCATTAAAAAAAAAAAACAAACACAAAAACCAAAAACCCACAACCTAAATACACTTGGAGGAAAAAGTCCTTAATAACAGACTAAAACACCAGCAATAATTTTAAGCATTTCCTTAGACTCCTCCAGTAAACCCCATGCTTGCTGTTAGAACTGCAATAGCCAGCTTGCCTACCATGCAGTTCTTGAAACAATGACAGAGCAGGAAATGATGCAGAAAAAGAATTGCAGGAAGAAATTCAGTGGCAGGGATTTCAAGAAACAGAACTTCGTTCTGCTTAAGGGAAAGACATAAGGTGGTCATTTTTCCCTTCAGCAGTTTAAACATGCCACAACTTAACTGAACCTCTGAACCCAGTGTTGGCAAATGCATACAGAAAGGGGGCAGGAGGGGGGCGGAATAAACCAACTCATAAGTGTAAAATACTCTTTAAAACAGAAGAGACCCATTACAATTAGTCCAAGTACCTAATAGATGACAATGCTATTGGGGGGGAAGGGGGAACACCACCACCACCAAAAAAAGTGAGCACAGAATAAGTGGAGATAAATAAATAAATTGCTAGAGCATAGATCCAGTAGTTTTCACATTTCCAGAACTAAGTTACAGTTTCATAATTCTGGTATTTTCCTTTAAAGAAACGTGCAATTCAGCATTCCAATAATTAAATCCAGTTGAGAGAATTATTTAATGAAAGTTAAAACTCAACATGAGTAGAGTAGGTATTTTCAGTCCCTCAGACATCTGTTCCTGATGTCCTGACACCATCTCAAATAAGCAATCTCTGAGAAACTGCACTATATTTTTTCCTATACCAGCTGCTTTCTCTGTTACTACTGACAGTTCCATTAAGCTTTCCAGCTCCCTCAGTTGAGACACCTATTCCACGCCTCTTGTGTTCAATTTGTTCAAATGTCACTTTTGAAAAATCAGTTTTAAGCTCAGGGGGAACTAAACCCAAAAAGGTTTCATGACCTTAGCCTCCTCTCTGGAACCTGAGGTCACAGCTCATCCATCTCTTAATTTTTAGCACATGTAATATTTTCATATATGATCTCCTTACTTCCAAATGTTTTCTCCTCTTCAGCCCATCTCCTACAGCACTTCTCCCCCTACACTTGCTGTCACAGTATCAAAAGCAAGATCAAATAAATGGTAGAGAGTCCCTTAGAACATGGGAAGGAGGACAGGTGGATCATATCATTTATCTGATTCTATAGAAAAGCTTCATATTCAACTGCCAACCTGTTTGTTCAGTGCAAGAATGAGCAAGACTATGTCTGGCATCTGTTCAGCCCTTTTCCTCAATGCTTTAATTCTTCCGTTTAAAAACTAATATAGAGAAGAGGTAAGAACCTAAGTTATGAGGCTAACAGTTGTAAGCTGCTACAGTCTGCTTAGAAGGTCCAGCTATTTTCCGTGGCTCATCCCTCAACTCAGGGACTCCCACCAGAACCTCTGTGTCCAAGGAGCATCCGCCTAAGCCTCCTACCAGCTTTCAAGTCATCTGACCCCTCTACAAAAGGTCACACCAAAGCTGGGCTGCAGGCAGCTGTCAATGTCAACTGTCAGAAACCACCACAACAAAACACTCTAGAGTGTCCCAAAATGCAGGTATCGCCCACCTACGCCCTGTAAGCGGCACAGGGCATGCGAGGACATAAAGTGCTGGAAAAGGACTGGATTACCAGAAAGCTGCAGAACAAAACTTGCAATTCGAACCTCTGACCTCCTGGGAAGGACAGAGCAGCTGAACATGGCTGTCATAACCAACTGGTTATCAATTGCTTACTGTCTGCAACTGATTCTCATGTTTGTACTCACACCTGAGAGCTTTGCTTCAAGATACTGGCTGTTCTCATAGCTCCTTATGACTATCAATTCTAAATTATGACTATCAATCTTAATTAAAAAAGAAGGATAAGAATACTAGTGAAGTCATTATTTTCCCAGCATAATTACATTTTCACTAGGGTTTTTACTATCAAAATATAACAACTGGGGGAAAAACTAGCAGTCTTGTTAGCAAGTTATTTAATGACAGAAGAAAACGAAGGAATTAGAAGTTTCTGGTATTCCAGTCTCTGGTTGCATTTTTCTCATCCAGGAGCAAAGAGACACGACTAGACAGAACCACCCCCAGGTCAGGTGCCCCAGCTTTCACTTCTGGGGAAAATTACCAACCTTCCCCTAACTAGTGCAATTTGGGACTTGCAAGGAGAAGAGGATATTCTGAAATAAGCCTCAAAAGCATGTTTAGACTAACGTGCCCTCCCAGCGAGAAAGAGAGAGAAAAAAGAAGAAAAGGAAAAGAAAAATATAAACCACACATTTTATCAGCAACCTCCAGATCCCCTGCATTTCACTACCTCCCTGATGATGAATTTACTTGGCACACTAAACTGCATTCTTTACTGGGTGTGGAACAATTGCAGACATACCGTATGAAGCCTGGTAAGCATTAAATAACATGTATACATAGACTTAACCCGACAGGACTTGCATCAATTATAGCTGTAATTTTTACAAACAGAATACAGAATTACAGAAATGCCTTAGGATGTCCAAAAAAGCCTGAACAAACCAAAGAGAATAGAGGCACTGGCAACAGAGGGGTGGAGATGGAAGGGAAGTACAGCATGATAGCACGGTCAATTTAAAATCAATCCATGGAATTTTTACAGAGAGATCTTCTACAACAGAAAGTAACTGTATTAGTAAAGATGACCGTACTATATAAGAAATTTTTTTTTCCTCAGTAAACATTATGTTAAGGACTGGCAAGTATAAGTAGTTCATATTATCATTATATGTTTAAAAAATGGCAGAAAAAGTTTCAAGTATATCCAAAACTACTCCTAGTTTATTTTTAGATGAACAAGATTTCAGGTTGATATTTTTTCAATATTCAGAAGCTATTTTGTTGAAGCCAACTTTTTAAGAACAAGAACATATGAAGAGAAAGATACTGACTGTACTGTATTACAATAATGCAATCCAATGAGGTTCAAAGCATAACCACATCCCATCAACGGATATTATAGCATAAATTTTCAATTAGCTGCCTTGAGTCAGCAAAGTTTTATAGAGGTTGTATCATAGTTCACTGACTCTTTGCCAGACCTTCATAGCTCATCCTTGTTTTGCAATACCCTGTCCTCAGCAAGAATCACTGCCAGGGGCCAGCAACTCTTCAGTGTAATTTTCTAGTCTGCAGCTAAAAACATGAAGGAATAAGAGACCTCAAGATATAATAACCTTCCTGTAAACTGAAAGATTACTGTTGAGATTTGAAAACCACCTTGTAATCAATTAAAGCCACTTGTGGATCCCAGTTTTACACCAAGAAAAGAAAAACATATATTACACCTGGCAATGACTTAATGAGGAAAGATGCGCTTAAAGAGATCAAGCACCTCTTCCTCTAACCTCAGTAGTGTAAGCATCACATCTGAGGCTTGTTCAAATTTTGTGAAGTACCTATGGTATTCTCAGATGAAAAATAAAACTTTTTTTTTTTAAAGAAAACACTATCACCATAAAATATGTGTTAAAAGTTTAAAAAAAGAGAACAGTTGTGCTACAACTTAGTTTTAATAAGTATTTTATTTTTACCGAGTAATGTATTGCAATACTGACAAGGATGCAAGCTCACTGACGGCTTTTTCTTCTTTAATATATTATGGTGTGTTCGAAGTATTAATAACATTTCTAACAAAACAGACAAGTAAAACAATTTGAAACACCTCTTCATCTGAAGTGTGCTCGTCTCCATCAATCTGAGTCATCAGAGTTATAATGCCAATACAAAGCTTCTGTATTCAAGAATCTCGCTTCCTGATTTTTTCTCATAACTGCCTCACATTCATCTAGCTATTTTTGGCTTGTGGACATATGTACATTACTCATATAATTTATGCAGAAGAAACACAAAATAACAAGAGCTGATTACCACCTGCAAAAGCAACGCAAAAATTTTAAAGGTAATTTCCAAGTAGAGAAACACATATACATGATGCTAGCAGACAGCAGTCCTCAAACCAATTCTTCATTCCTCCCTCATTCCACACTGTACTCCCTATGTAATTCACTGAGAGTATATTCTCTACAGCTCTTCTAGACACAAATTATTATATATTCTAAGTGAACACATGGACTACCAGCTACTTTCTAGCAGACAAATGCTTTCTCAACGCATCTGTTTGGACAGTAATTTTTGTGCAAGTTGATGGAATAAAACATCTGTTTTTAAATTTGTTCTGTTTTTACTGTAGTGTTTATAGCAGCTGTTATTTTTCACTTTCAAGATGCAGATAATTTATCATCTAGGTTCTCAAAATGGAACCACATGAATGTTGGCATTTCTCCCAACTGCAAGTTTCATTTAAATTATTATTTCACTGACAGAACCTGTTCAACAAGCAATATTCATTCCACTCTCATATACAAGGGGCTGATAACTCAGCTATGTTACACTAATGCCATTTTTGGTGACCTGCATATATTTTTAGTATATATTTACATAGAAGAAAAAAATGCAAAAGGCAAATTAAGGTCTTGCTTTGGGAATTTTTGAAATTCCCAATTTTATGTCTTCCTTTCTGCTTGTTCTTCCTAGCTTTTGAATATTTTTTTTTAAATCCATAGTCTAAAAGTTCCTGGTTGGAAAGAACGAACATATTCAAGACCATACAGTATTTTATTTACGTATTATATGGAAGAAAATACAATATCATACGGAAGAAAATACAATATAAAAGTAAAGATCTTGCTTGCAATATCAGCGTGCTGGCTCACATCCATCTCTTCTCCACCCCAGCTAGTTCAAACAAAGCTTTGCAGAAACCAGACCTTTCTTACATGCTGCATCATCTTAGGATAGTTGGAACTTTTCAGCTTTCTGTGCCAATACTTCGCAGTCCAATAGGGTTTGCCTTGCCTTTACTCTTAGGACTATCAATTCATTGACTGAAATTAGAAGTTTAAGTTTCTATGTTTGGTCTTCATCCTGACAGTTGATATGCAGCCATCTTCACAACAGAGCATCTTGTCAACACTGTTTCTTAGAAACATATGTATAGAGTCCACAGAGTCCATGAGAGGGTGGTTTCATCAATATGTTGTGAGATATGCAGTGTATTAGCCATGATCCTTCTGAAGAAAGCGTATTTAGATTTGCAAGCAATGATTATTTCCAAAGACCTTTATGCATTAGGTTACTGCTTTATATATATATTCCTAAGAACACTGTTCTACAAAAATCCAGATCCTCACTATTTTAATCAGAATTGAAGAAACAATACTGACAACCTTTAACAGGAAAACAGTTTCATCATCACATATGCTTGAATTCCCACATAAACAATATTGTGTTTAAAAGGGCAAAGGTAAGTCTGGCACATTAATATATATCCAGGTGGACACCGTCAGTAGCTTCCTCTGGCTGCTATTTACATCAGTCATCTACTAGCCTGAAATGAGCTCTGCTACAGAAGGTGGGGGAGGAAAGAAAGCAAAACCAGAAAAATCCTCACTGCGCTACACATTCTGCAATTTCAAAAATTATCATTTCCTCTACTTCTTGTGTGCCATTCTTAATGGCAGTATTAAAATTAATAAATAAGAGCAAATTATCTCACCTGGGTTTCCAAGACTTCATGCTGAATTCATGTTATATGATTTCCAGACTTACTTTTTTTTTTTTTAAAAAATGGTAAAGGTCTATCCTTGTGCTGTCTTCAGTTCAGTATATACTTCTTCCTCTCCTCTGTTTCTTCCCTTTCCACGGCTCCCTTTCCCTCCATCAGTCCTCCTCCAGAGGCTTTAACTCCTTTTCTAAACTTCTCCCACCATTCTACATCTCTTCTTTCCTCCCTTGTTCTATTGCCAGACTACCCTTTCCTTGCACTTGCATAATAAAAATAAGATCAAGTTTGACACATGAACCCGACAGTCACAAAATCAAAGCATATTAACCAGGTAAGATAAACCACAGGCAATAGAAGAAGAAAAAGAAAAGAAAAGGAAGAAAAAAAAAACACAAAACACCACACCACAAAATTCACACTACACCTTATGGTGTGGAAGGCAAACCTCCCAGCTCAAAAAAAAAAAAAAAAAAAAAAAAAAAATATCTTTATTTCGTTTTCAAGAGCCGGGAGAAATCTCTTTATTTCGTTTTCAAGAGCAGGAGTTTCTATAAAAAGCTTACTGTGATAAGGCACAAAAAAAAAAAACACCCAACCAAAACAAAACCAAACACATCACCTTCAGGAGAGCTTTTTGTGCCAGTGCAAAATGCCCAAATGCTTGCAGCAACGAGTAACACATTTTTTGCTTCTCCTTCTTGCCTACACGTTGGTATCTTTTCCATTATCAAGTTCATTATCTTCCTCCTATCACCATGACAAAAGCAGTATGGAGAAACCTGATACAACTCTTTTTCAGTTCCCTGCCAGCTCCAAATAATGGCAACAGACAAGAAATTGGCCATTTCCTCTCTTCCCCCCACTCCCCCCTTTTTTTTTTTAATTTTGTAAATTTAAGGAGAATAATAGCAGAATGCCTGGTCTTGCCTGCGCTAGCTTAAACTATTCTCCTTTTACTAGGAAGGTTTTCTCCATATTCCAAAGCTAGAAAAACACACACACCTCTCTCCTGGTGAGTTTAAACATACTACTCTGAGCCAGTGCATAGATTTTCCCACAGTGTGTATGTGTTCATTACACAAAAGCATCATGCTATCTCAATTAAAGACGTAGCAACCAATATAGCTGTAAGTGGCAGTGTGGTTCACAACTCTGTACATAAGGTAAACGCAGAAGCTTTATCGACACAGAGCCCAAACTTTTATTTATGAACTTCCTCCAACTTTTAAATATACTGTTGAATGACCTAAACAAGTTGTCCCGCCACAATTCTTAACTGTGCTCCAAGTCCATTCTCAAGCAAATCAATCATTATTGACTTATTTTATAAAAAAATGTTGGGAACCTGATGAAAGGCACACTATATAAGGCGCAACTCTTAATACTGCATAAGGTAATCTCTAAAAGGCTGTGTAGTTGAAGCAAAGACATTTCCCAGATCACTAGAAATATGTGCTTGATATATGAACTTGTAGTAGTAACTTACTGAAAACCACAGAAAAATATTGATTTAGGGATTTCAACTTACAATCATCCAACTGATAGCCTAAGGTCTTTTCAGTCAAATACCTAAAAGCACCTGCAAGTGCTATAAAACACTCTTGAGTGGGTGCACTGGACTAAGAGATACACAATAGCAACCACATTTAGCCTGTGGAAGGGTCCTGAAACAAGCACCAAGCATACAGCAGTTAATGCTACATATCAGTGTAGTCCAGTCTTTTATTTTGAAAAATAGTACTCCAAATTTTAAACTGTAATTTTATCAAAAAGATACTACCAACAAAACTGTTAGATTTCACCAAGCATATAGTGAATGATTCAAAATGCTAAGGTTCATCGATACTTGGTGCATCCAGCTCCTTTCCACTAAAAACCAATGGGAAAGTTCCCAAACTGAAGGGAACAACACTGTGCAAACATTTTAAAAAGTATAAATGCAATAGCCTAGTTAATTGCATAGGCCTCTCAGCCTATCCAACGCTCAAAAAAATAACACAACAGCTGATACAGTACATTTTTAAACAAACAAAATATATTTAAAGCAAGATAATTAACACCGATCAGTGTGCATTTACTAAAAACAAATTTCCTCCAGAAAACCTGCTAGGTTTCTGATATCACAAGTTTGCTTCATAATATTAACAGTATTGAAGCAATGTTCTAATGCAGGCAGCACTGAGTTTTAAGTACAATTAAAAAAATGAACAAGACACATTAAATGCATTGAAAAACAGTGAAAAGACAGAGCCAGCCTCAAAATATAGCTAAATGAGGATCTTTGAGGGAATGTATTTCTAATAGGCTTCCTTGGCAATCAGTTCTTGGCTTTGGAGTGTTTAGCAATGACCTAGATGGAAAAAAAATTTCCATTAAGATTGCTGATGACATGAAAACAAGCTATCACCAGCAAAAAAAGTGCATTCCAATACTGTCAAAATAAAATCATACATCTAGTGATAAAAAAAGTCATAATTACAAGATAGAGGATTTACCTGGAAAAGCACTGACTCATAGAAATTCAGGGTAAGGAAAATCTACTGATTATTTTGTCCAAGTAATTCTTCCAACTAATAATCAGTCTCCTCAACTGTATTTTAAAATTATTGTCTTCTGTAAACAAATAATTAACCACTATTTTTACCCCCTCAAAAATGGGGCACGCACACATCATGAGAAAGCCCAAGAAGTATCACTGGGGATATGCAAAAACATGCTAACCGTGGAGAGAGCATACTGCAGGGAGACAGCTCCCACAGCACTCCTTTTCATCACCTTCCCATCCAAAAAAGGATAGTTAAGTGCTACTCTTCATTTTGACACTTCCGGCATTCATTTTGGTAGTACTATGCCATATGTTACTGGATCAAGAAGTATATTGGATATGAGGAGAAAATGGCATAACAAGCACCAGGGTGTTGCGCCACTGACAGCTGAAGCAAAGCAACTAGGAAATAACAAGAGTGTGGGTATGAAGACACCTGTCTGGAGAACCCAGGCAGCACCAGGAAATGAACGTGAGGTCTCAGTGTTGTGTGTAATTAGACTAACAGTTAAACTTAGGAGGCAAAATTAACAACCTAGTTTTCAAAAAATAATGATGGAGACCTAAAAAGCTAATGGTCTTTGAATTTTTTAAGCAGGGAATATTAAGTTGGAGGAAATGGGATGCATTACCCCTGTATTTGATCCCCAGTGCAACCACAACTGAAACTGTACACAGTTCTGATGTCCACAGGTGAAGAAAAACATTGAAATACCAAATAACAATCAGAACTATCATAAATTATTAAAATTACTGGGAAATCTGACTTGCAGCAAGAAAACTCCATTGGTCTAGATACTCCAAATACAGACAAAAGATAACCTAGCCTGCCCAAAAAGACTGCTCATAGAAATTAAATTTGATAAGAGGTATCTTCAGTCTCATACACAACCAGCAGAATGAGATTCAGTGAAAAGTCAAAGGCTGACATGAATTAAGAACAACAGGCAATTTTTCAAGTAGTGATTAAAGCTGGGCAAATTGTTCCCATAGCTATGGTGAAAAATCCTCTACCACTGGAAGAAAAATTCTCAGATATATATCCAAAGAGAAACACCAGTCTAGGTGGAAGAGAAACCACGACAAATTCTATGGCTTGTGCCACAGAACTGGGTAGTTAAGGACCTACATTCTTCAACTTTGAATTACACACTAATCAAATGCCGTCTTGGAAAGAGAAGTGCAGTAGCATTTAGACAGCATTTACTGAAACATTTTTATATGCAACAGTTAAATACCAAGCAAACTTTGCCACCCTGGATTACATTCCAGAAAGTAATCAGACATCTCAGTAAGATACCCAAAAAAGCCCACAAGATGTAAAGCACAATGCCAAGATACTTGAAAATAAAGTTGTGGAAGTGTATTAGGGCCAAAGAAACAAACTCAGCATTTTTAGTTGAACTAAATTCAATACTTTTTGTTTCATCATTCATTATAATACATATTTAACAAATATAATTTTACATTAAAAACCAATAGTTATGGAAACTTTTAGCATCCTTTTCACTTAGAAGGTTCAGCCTTTTAAATACATCATAAAGAACAAAGAAAGAATATTAGGAGAAGCTAAAGCCCAAACGCATTCTTCTTATTAAACAAGTGTTTTTAAATATAAAATGACTGCGGAAATCTTTTGAATACTTTTCTTACATACTCATAAAAAGACCCCAGGCACACTACTTAGTTTAACAGCTTACTGTCACTTCTCCTACATGAGCAAAATCCATATTCATAAACTGGTGGGGTTTTTTAAATGAGCCAGCAAGTGCATGTGTGCTCCCTCTAACCACATTTATCATTGCGTTGCTAAGCACAGAAATCACCATTCAAAAAGCCAGCAACAAAATGAGCTAGTAATAACAAAACTCAGATAAGGGTAAGTACTTCGGTATTAGTGCCAACTGCCACTTCTTTGCACTGTCTGAAAGCTAAATGTGACATCTGGGTGAAAGGAAGACCACGCTCTATTTTGCCTGTCACTTCATTCCCACTGGTACAAGACTGCTGCTCAGCTCTGAAGTGCACTTGCAAATCCCAAATATACTCCCTGAGTGAAAATTCCTGAGTCTTACTGGTTTTAAACAGATTTTTCCTACGTTATCATCAAGCAACTTGTGCATTAGATTATTACGCATTATACAAATTTATCCTCTGCATAGGCATAAGCAGCCCTGGCACAATGTGACACAAGCAGCTGAGGAACAAAGAACTTGGGTTAGCTGCCTGGGTACAAGAGAAACGTCCATGGCAATTCTCCAACCAGAATCCACATCTCCACAGTGCAAACCAATTCCTTAACCACAAGACCATCCTTTTCAATTTCAGCCTGAGGTTCAAAGTTGCCTTCTTCCAAATGTTTCTTGTAAGCATCACTGAAGGGCAGAGAATGATGAATTTCTCAGTATCCCTCCTACCTTGTTAAAATTCTTTTTTTGACTTCACTGTTTGAACAGCCTTCTCCATTCTCCCAACAGAGCTGGTTAAAGGCAACAGCAAAAGCTATTCAAACTAAATCAACCAGTTCGTGATTAAACCAGTTAGGCTTAATCAACCACTAACTAAACAAAGACAAAGTGCATCTTAACTGAAAGTTCTAATTTTCCTACAAATAAATTAGGGATATACATTTAAAGAGATTACTTTTTTGTTTCTTTTCTTTTTTTTAAGTGAGCATTAATGATACTTACTGGGAAAAGTTTCAACAGCAAAAAGTAAAGGAAGGAGAGGAGGAAAAAAAGAAAGCTTACATTTGAATGTGATTATTTTTGCTACATAGATTTCAGGATTAAGAAAAAAATGTTAGTGCCTTAATCCAAAACTGAACTTACTAATAACTGATTTTTTGACATTTTAAATTCGAAGTTTATTTGAAACTAATGACATACTTCTTAATTTCAATAACGTAAGATATGCAACTCCTGAGTTTTCAGCACAGAAAATATCCTGTGCATTTGTTCAACAGAACGAAAACATGTTGTTTTTAAGTAGTTTTCTTCCTTTCCACATTGCTTCCTACTACAAACAGAATCTACATGTGAAGGGCCAACACAGTTTCTAGTAAAATCTATTTTGCAAGTAAAATCTTGTTAGCCCAGTATTATCAAAATGCCTTGGAAATTTAAAGTTGCCACAATTCCTAACAAATTATACTCAAGGTTCCAAAATGTAAGCAGCAGATTTCCAACGACAGAAGAAAGAGAGAAGGTTGCATCTCCAGCTCCTTAAAATAGAGTCTCCCCCTTCCCAAACTCTGCAAATAAATCCTGGAAGGTATTACAATGCTACACAAAGCCCCGTACAGATATGCCAGAAACACACTAAGAGGAAAAGATACGCAGTGGAGGGGTTGATGTTAATCTCATTCTAGTAAGAACACAAAAAATTCCCATTTCAGCAAACTTCACAAACATTAAATAAGCAGATGGTTATTTTCTCCTTCTCAGATATGGTCTACTGTTAGAATCCTGACAGTATGGTTTATTCTATACTAAAAAAAAAAGTTTATTTCTCTAAGATGGACTTCCCTCCCAACACCTATATTGGTATACCTATACAACTATAGTCATATAGCTTGTTCAGTAACCATCTACTCATTTTTTACACAGAAAAAGGCCACAATTCATTGCTAGAACAACTTGACTGGTACCACTGAAGAATTAGCAACTACTAAAGGTGTGTAACTACCCCAAAGCTCCACAAGCAGATGTGTCAATCCCAAAATTATGCAAAAGATGGGCTAGTTAATTCAGAAGGAGGGAGAGGGTGATTATTCCTGTGTTTGAAGTATCTTCATCAATTCCCCTTCTAAGATGTCACAATCTCTTTCTCCACAATATATACAAAATTTTTAAAAATTAAATA
>NW_009186959.1:39470-87695 GCF_000690835.1 Fulmarus glacialis | reverse complement strand
GGGCAGCGCCGGGCCGGCGGCGCGGAGCGGTGGGAGGAGGCGGGCCCGTGGCCTCTTACCTCGAGAGGAGAAATAACCCGAACGCGGGCAGGTCCCCTGCAGGGCGTCAAGCCGTCATTTTTCTTCGCTGCTTGATGCGGAGGGAGAGAGGAAGGAGTCTTGCCCTGTCTTCCAGAAAGCAGGTGGAAAAGTTTCATGTTGAGCAAATTCTTGCAAGCCAAAGCCGCCAGCTTGGAGAGAGCTGCTGGGAAACAAGTTGAGCTCTTCGCTAAGTAGTTGTACCTCACATATTTTTATGTCCTTTGACAGTAACAGGCTTGGGTTTGTAGCTAAAGATGTCAGGTCATGGCCAGAGTGTTGAACTGGAGGAATTGAGCACCGCTATGAATAAATTGCTGTACAGAGAGATTTGGTGAGACAACATCAGCAGTTTTTCTGGGGAAATTTTAAAAAGTTACTTTCTTTTTGATGTCAGAATGAGGGTTGTGTGGGAAGAAGTGAAAGAAGAATGAGGAAAGGGAAGATCTGAGAAGAGGCCGAGAACATGTTACAAGAAATTGAAAAGAAGAAGAAAGTCTGGAGGGGAGAATAAAAAGCAAAAAGCAGATATAGTGCTGAAAAAGCACAGGGTAAAAAGATACCACAAGAGCAGGTTTCGTTGTTAAAATGTCTTATTTGGTTAATAGGATGAAAGAGATGGCTGGTTGAAGTGTGCTATTCAGAAAAAAGTCCCTCCAGTAGGCAGCTGACTTGGAGATTCTTCTTTACAGTTTGACCAGCTCAGTACTATTTAGATACTATTTGGCACTTACACAATGGAAAATTCACGAGTATACTGGGAAGTAGTGGTAAAATTCACTGCATAACATCACTGAATATTTTCCTTGCTGTTCAGCCAAACCTATTATTAAGTCATATTAAAAAAACGCAGTAGGAATGTGATTGACAGTGCATTACTATTAAATACAAAACACTACTCAGCAGATTCCTTATTTAAACAGTAGACTAATAGCCTTGTGGGTCTGGGACAGGCAAGGTCCATTTCAGCCTGGTTAGTGAAAGTTTTATACTGTGGGGCGATCTTTATTGTGGCATAGCAATAGTTTTAGGGCATTTTTTTCTTGGTTAGCTTAAACCTACTGCCACTTGTCAGAAGTGTTCTTACGCTGGCAGAGGTGTCAGCTTGGATCAGTAGGGTGATCCATATCTTTTTAAAATTGTATACTATGCTTTGTCAACTTTTTTTTTTCTTTTTAATGACAAGCTACATCACAGCTGAAAATGAAACTAGGTTTCCTCTATCATTTTAAAAATGATACTCCTAATCTTTGTGTGGCATCTTTGGTGGGATATTAATTCTAAAACTCCCTCCCAAAAGCAGTGCTGGTTATTTTAGTAATACTGCAGTTGCACCCACAAACTCCTCACCTATGAGCCTATCATGCTTACTAAAAAAAAAAGTGCTTACTAAGTGAAGATTATTATTAATTATATTTTATGGTACCTGCTCTGCTAACATTTGCAGTTAGGCATGAAGACAAGATTCTTTACCCAGTAAGTTTGCAAATTAATCAGGGGTTGATCCAATCAGTATGTGTTAAAATTAAAGGAAGAATTCTCATCGATAGGATTGGACTTAGAAAACAGTCTCATTTTATCTCCCCTCATTTTATCATAGCTTTGAAAGAGATCTTTCCTTTTCCCTCAGAAGTAAAGAATACTCACTAAAGAGCAGGAAACTGTACTTAATGTGACTTGTACGAAAGAGATAGTATAATGTACAAACAGCAGTTGCTGTACTTTTCTGGTAGCATGTCTCAGAATGTGATTACACTTTTAAAAATGAACTTGCTGTGAAAGTGATACTGAATTATACCCATATGTGGATATTTGTGTGTTCTTATACAGGCAATGATGCTTTTACCATTCGCCATGACACACTGAACAAGTGCATACATGTTAAAAACACACGGATAGTGATAGATGACTGCAAGGAGACAAGTGAAGCTTTATGGAAATGGGTATCCCAGAATCGCCTCTTTCATTTGGGCTCCAAGCAGTGCCTGGGACTTGATATATTCACCAAATCACTGTCTCGCCTGAAAATGGTTGATTGTAACTCAGAACTAATGTTGTGGTGGCGATGTGCTGATGCTTCCATCCTTGGTGCATCTCAGTACAAAGTGACTATCAAGAGTACCTATGTAACTGCAAGCATAAATGCGACAGACCAGTGGAGAAGCAACAGTTCCTCTGATGATATATGTCGGTATCCTTACCGTGGTAAGTTTGCACAGGGATTTGGAGGACTTTTTTTTTGTTAAGGGCTTGTTGCTGTATGTCTATGCCAATAAATTCTTAAAATTAATCTTATGAAAAGACTGATCAGTAAAGCAGTAGAATGTTTTGCTGTAGAGAGATATTGATATTCAGGGATTAAACTTTAACTGGATTTAATAAAAAATAAATATGCGCAACTGCAGAAGTTGTATTATCGAGTGGCTTTCTTAGCATGTTTAAATCCCTCCCCCCTATTTTAGTGAGAGCCTATTTAATTGTGAAATATCAACCACCTTCTATCAGAACTGATACTGTCCTCTTCACAGTGATGGGAATTTTGCTGTTAGCTCAAATAAGAGCAGGGTTTGAGGATATTTTCTTTGCTGGTGGGCTGTACAATCAAATTCAGAGCATGCTGCGAGCTCGCAGCCTGTTGGACTGTCAGGAACCGTCCGTTTGCTTTGGTCTGGTAGTCTGTCCATTTGCCGTGGAAGCCAGTCTCATCTGAAATCTCATGCTTGCTGGAAGAAGCTTTACCATATATGAGAGCAGACTTTTCTTTGTATTTGAATTGTTCAAAGTGGCCACTCTGAAGAGCCCAGTAGGCTCCAGTTTGAAATGTTTTCCCTCTCTTGTATATATTGATTCCTAGAGCCTTGTTCTGTAGTACTCTGTGCAGACCACCTGGATTTCAACAGAACAACATATGTATCCCCAGCTTACCAGGAAGGGGGAAACAAGTTTCTGCTGTGTTATGCCCCACTCAGAAGTAGTACAGAAAAATATTATCCTGTCACTTCTTTCAGTTCTGGCATTGCTGTATATTATCTGTAACAACAAGATACGGTATTTTAAGACCACAAGTGCAATTTGCATGCTTTTAAGTTAACTATGTCTGTACGAGCAGTAACATTTATTTGCTGTCCTTTTCTCCCCTAGACAACTTGTATCTACTTCTTTAATTTTTTTTTTCCTGCAGAGGTTTATACTAAAGATGGGAACTCCTATGGAAAACCCTGTGAGTTCCCCTTTCTGTATAATAAGACGTGGCATCACGACTGCATTCAGGATGAAACGCATACGGGTGGGAAATGGTGCGCCACATCTGAAGATTATACTCACGATGGAAAATGGGGAATCTGCTTACAACCAGGTATGTTGGGTTTCTAAATAGATGTCCTAAAAGCGTTTTGTCACTTCACATATGTACGGCTTCACCTTGGTGTAGCACGTTGCTGTTAAGCTGCGTAAAAGCAGGTCCCTTTTCTAGTGCAGCGTTGACAGGATGATCAGCACACACTTACTCCGCAGTATATGTGATTACCAATATAAAAATCGATAGACCTTCAGTATTATAATTTTTCTTTTGAAACTTTCATGATGTTTCAGTATAGTTGTGGTTACAAGAACCTTCTGCTTCTTCTAAATAGAGGATGGTTGTCATGATATCTGGGAACATGATCCGGGGTCTGAAAGTTGCTACCAGTTTAATACACAGTCTGCTCTTTCTTGGAAGGAAGCTTATATTTCATGTCAAAGGCAAGGGGGAGATCTACTTAGCATCCAAGATGCATCTGAATTAAGTTACATACAAGGTAGGTGTAATTATTCACATACAAATATCAGGAAATCTTGACAAATTAACATAAAGTGAAGACAGCAGTTTAGTTTCTGTCTTAAAATTCTGGATTAAAACTTGACTCTACTTAAAATGCATTGGTGCTTTCATTTGGCAAATGTGGCAAAAAGAAGCTACTAATCTCACTTCAGAGGTTTTTTTTTTTAATTTATCTGTGTGATTTCATTGTAGTGGTTAGCTGTTGTTCATATTTATAATGAGGAATGTCCCCAAAATCTCAAATATGGGCCAGAATGGCAGTTGATGTTTTAGCAGCATGTTACCCACTTGTTGTTGTGAAATCGACCTCACTGATGTTCAGGCTTGGCCTGGAGGAATTATCAGTGTGCCTTTGGGAATATAAAACCAAAGGACAAACATCTGAAGCCATTGGGAGGGAAGACTTGTGTGGGTGAATTCCTCCTCAGTTCAAGAAAGGTTGCATGTCCGGTTATAGTAGCAATCTTTCTTTCCTCAAATGCATGCCCTTTCAGATCACGTCTTAAATTTAAAGGAGACAGTAAAGGATGAGCATTTTATACTAATTGTTTTCTTAAAAAAAAAAAATTATCTCCAGCTAAGGATGACATCGCTGAGATCTTTTGGATTGGTTTAAATCAACTGGATGTTTCTGGAGGTTGGCAGTGGTCAGATCACAAACCTTTGAATTTTCTCAACTGGCATCCAGGTAATGATGTTTCTGGTGTTGTTAACAATATTCACAACACAAACTAGTATTTTGCTTAGCTTTTTTTTTTTTTTTTTTTTTTACTCTTCTCCATTGGGCTTCATCAAAACAATCATTGTTATTCCATTTCTGTTACAAGTTCGGAAGCATCTTTTCCTCCTAGCCAATGAATCTTTCTGCACTCCTGCTATGTTTATGGATGATTAGGTTAATAAAACTCTAAAAAGGTAAAACTAAAATAGTATCTTTGAGGTCCATTTTAGTAAAGAATCTACAGCTTCCCTAGCTGCTAAATTTCTCTTCCCACTGACAGAATAGCATTGACTTCCCTCAGATACTACAATTATTGATGTATGTGCAAGAACTGACATTACTTTGAAGCCTAACTTGTGTTTTTAAACTTCAAGGTTGCTTAAATTTGTTTCGAGGTGAAGATGAAATAAGTACAAAACCTTTGAAAAACCTTTTTTGATTACTCCCAAGTTCCTGGTGGAATTGGTGAGAGTCTTGTTTGTTTGGAATTTTCAGCAGGTATTTGTAATATTCTCACAAATATGCCATAGATGTGTATATATGAGAATCCTGGAGGAATAATAATCAGGAATACTGAACCTTATAGTGTTCTGTCATTAAAGCCAAATTTGACCTTTTTGAAGTGGAATTCTTTTTCCTTCAGTTTCTAGAATAGTGCTGCAACATGAATTCTGTGAAAAGATAAGAAGTGGTTTCTGTTACTTCTTTGAAAGCTTTACTAAGAAATTTCTGTGAGATTTTCCAAATGTGGTCTTTCTCTTGGAAAGGTTAAGGACTTTGCTGCTGCTTGTACTACTGGCTGCACCTCCTTCTGGAACTGTGATGACACTGTGGTGACATGTAATGCAGAGCTAGAGACTAGACTATCCTGAGTTACAGTGGCATAATTTAGTCTGCAGTCATGGCAGACATACTAATGTCTACCCCTCTTGTGAAAAATACTTACTGGTATCTAACAGGAATTTTGCTAGCTGCAAGTCGTGCCCATTACTTCTCGTCCTTTCACTGTACACCTCTGAAAAGAGCCTGGCCCTGTCTCTGTTGTACTCTCCCATGAGAACTAAGATCCACCCTGAGCCTTTTCTATGTGAGACTGAACGAACCCAGGGCAGGGGGAGTTGGGGTGCTCTGTGGCTCTGTGTAGCTCAGATTTGCATTGGGTCTCAAAGAAAGAGAAAGCCAAAAAGTACCATCGGAAGGAGGCTCCAAGGGAAGCTGGGGACTGCAAAAAAGAGTCCTCCTCTGTGATATTTTTAATCTGGGGCCTTGTCTCAGGTTTCTGTTAAGGTGAGGGTTATGGTTAGCGTTGAGAGAAAGAGTGCAGAGCTGTGTTTGGAGTGGGGCTCGAAAGGGGCTGCCAAAGGAAACTGAGGGCTGCAAAAAGGGTTTTCCCCTGAGATATTTCTAGTCTGGGAAAGTGCTCAGCCAAGGGTTTGTTGTATTGTAAATAGAACATTCCTCCTGGTTCTATGATTAAACATTGGAAAAGAAGTCCAGACTCCTTGATTCTGTAACTTTCTCTCTTACAAAAAGCTTTCTGTGGGACCTGTGGTAGGACAGGTGCCTTCATTCAAAGCAAGATACGTTCTTCAAATACAAGGTGCTGTACTATGCAAAGTATATTATTCTTGTATTGAAAAGCAATAGAAAAAAGAAGCAGTCACTACCTTACTGTTTGATAACTTCTGCTCTTCTATTTTTATTTGTTCCTGTCTATAGATATGCAGAGTTTGTCCCCGCTGGATGGGACTAGCTGTGTGGTGATGAATGCTGTCTCAGGTCAGTGGCAGAGTTACCATTGTGGGACTCCACTTCCATATATTTGCGAGAAGTCACTCAATGAAGTTTCAAGCCTCCCAGGTAAGACAACTTGCTTTTTTTTTTTTTTTTTTTGTACATTAATATGAGCGTAATGTTCACTTACGGAGTCTTTTTTTCCCCTCCTGAAGCCTTCTTAGGCGTCTCTGCCAAAACAGTTTCACAACAGCTTTGGGTTTTTTAGCAGAGCAGAAGCAAACCCTGTATCTTCAGTGTCAAGATGATGCATCACAAACAGCTTTCATTTTTTGCAGCTTTCTCATTCACACGTAAAGCATTTCCCAGCACAGTCCTGCCCTTTTCATCACGTTTTCCTCTGTGGCTTGTGCCTTCTTTCATGTGCTACTGAAAGTCTGGAACTGGCAGTTGCACCTCAAACCTTTCCATCTCTGCTTTAAGCCCATTTCTCTCACTCTTGGTGTGTATTGACGTAAGATGTGACCTACCTGGGACTTGGATCAAACTCTGTTGAATTCAAATAGAAATAGTCAAATGACCTTACTATCCTTTGAAACCAGGCCCAGAACTGGAAATCAGAGTGCAAGAGTTGGTAGCTTGCCCAGTGTATAATCTTTACTAGATCCATAAGAGCTCTTACAAGATGAAAGTAAATAATACAATAGGAAAATCAGAACAGTTTAAAGCTTTATTCTCTCCTTCCTACACACACGAACACATACAGTCCTTCAGTTTTTACAGTGTCCAGCTGTGTCATACAACTGCTTCCATGCTTTTGGCCATTTACCTACACCTGGGTGTCCAACCCTTCCCATATCCATGGCCTGTTCTTCCATGTGTGCTTTGGCCTTACCCAGTTTCTAGGGCTCATGCTTGTGGGGCTCTCATGGGAGAACTTTTACTGGAAGATGATTGTCCTTGGATGAGGGGGAGGACTAGGGGATAAGAGGGATGAAGCAGTGTCTTGGAGGTGGAAAGTGTTATGGAATGTCGCTGGCTAAGGCACTTTCACTGCCACTAACTTATTTCTCCTTCTGCCTACCTCATGGCCCCAAAGTATTACTAATCCCCATAATGCTGCTCAGTCAAGTCTATTTGCTTGACTAAATTGTGACCGTTTCTTAAAATGTTAGCGCTGAAGAGATGTGAACACATTCTGATCGCTGCTTTCTGCCTGTTTTCAAGGTGCTGCCAGATTTAAAACATGAAGAAAATGCCAACCCGTTGCACTAGCCAATGTAAAACAAAAGCCTCTAATTCTGTTTCTCTTCACTATTAGAGTTTTGGAGACACTTGGATACTCGCTGTGATTTGGGCTGGCTTCCCCACAATGGTTTTTGCTACATTCTGGTAAACAACCAAGCACCTTGGAGTACGGCAGATGAGTTGTGCAAGGCAAATAAGAGTAACCTCATCAGCATACACTCATTAGCAGATGTCGAACTGGTTGTTACAAAGCTTCATGACGGTGAGTTGGAATACTTGTAAGGGTCAAGCACCAAGTGCTGCGCACCATAAATTACGAACTGCTTTCCATGTTCTAGCTTATGATTGTCATAACCTCTAGATTTTAAATGAAGGTACTAATGCTGAGCTTGTACCCAGGCTAGTGGTGAGTGTTGCTGTCCAGGTCCAGTCCCTCTGTATTAGCTCTTGTTTTGGTTTGATATTTATTTATTTATTGGGCTAACCTATTTTTAGTTGCCTAATATCTTGTGTTTAATTTTCTCATTCAAAGAGAATCGTAGATAGTTGGGTCAATATTTGGCTACTGGGTCACTGAACTAGTAAATCTTATCTGTACTCTGTGGTCTTATGTTTTGTGTGCACTCTAAAAATGAAATTTGGTTGAGCTTTTTTTGCTTGAATGTTCGTTATTTGTGGGTTTGGTTTTTTTTTTCCCTGTTTGTTACCTTGTCTGTGAAACTTACTCACATTCATGAGTATAAGTTAAGAAACAACATAATGAAAATATACTGTACTTGTCCCAAATCCTCTTTCTCACTGTAAGAAAAAAAAAGTGTGGCATTTATGCTGTGCAGTATAGTGATAAAAACCTAATTTTGCTAATTTCACATTCCTTTCCAATTAGTGTGAATATTATTTTGAAACTATAGTGTTGTCCTAATTTTAAATTACAGATGCTAAAGAAGAAATGTGGATGGGTCTCAGGAATGAAGATGTACCAACCTTGTTCAAATGGTCAGATCGCTCAGCTGTGGTTTTTACATATTGGGATCAGAATGAACCAAAAGTTCCTTTTAACAGCACTCCTAACTGTGTGTCATATTCAGGCGAGGTAGGAATACAGTGTTGGGATTTTTTTTGTTTGTTTGTTTGTTTTTTTTTCCCATTGTAGTAGAGGCAACACTGGTATGTGTGAAAGTCAAGGGGAGGGTAAAGCAGATAACTGATTTTAGTTCTGGAATAATCTTTAAAATATAGATAATCATTTTTCTACAAGCAAATTTCTTAAAATTATTTAGTCAACACTTGGTAGCTGTATACTGCAAAGAACGGAAGAAATTGTTCATAGCTCTGAGACTGCCTCTGC
Source organism: Fulmarus glacialis (assembly GCF_000690835.1). Classification (NCBI taxonomy): domain Eukaryota; kingdom Metazoa; phylum Chordata; class Aves; order Procellariiformes; family Procellariidae; genus Fulmarus; species Fulmarus glacialis. Next base: position 78,746 of record NW_009186959.1, on the reverse strand, counting down.
TGTTGGCCAGCCAGTTGTCCTTGTCACTCTGCATTTTGGGTTACCATATTCTTGCGTGCCTGTGGCAGAGAGCTAGGAAGGAGGTGGGCCGAACCATTGAAAGGAAAAGCTGGGTTCAGTCATCTCCAGGACCAATTTGGGGAACCCCATCTGAGGATGGGTAGTGAGATACCTCGGTAAGAGAAGAGGAGAGGACAGACACTGGGGGGGTTACAGTACAGAAGAAGCAAGGGGTGGGTGGGGGAAGGAGGTCACAAAGGTGAGTGGAGAGGGAAGCAGGCTGTATCCTATCTCCCACATTCAGTAGAAAATGGGCAGGCATCTGCCTGCTGTGCGCTGAGGCTGGCAGTGGAGCTCATGTGCCCAGCTCCTCTGAGCTGCCTCCTCCCCGCCTCTGCAGAAAGCTGAGCACACCCCCTGCACCCGTTCCCTCCCTGATCTGAGAGAGTTGGCACCACCGTGGCCTTTTCTTCCCTTTTCAGATGCGATCCAGAATCCTCCCATCTCCACATTTGTCAGGTTTCTCTCTCCCTTCCAAACATGCACCTATGCATATAATCCAGGGCATCCCGCCCCCAATGTTTTTGCTAGAGGCATTTTGGCTTTCCCCCTTATGAAAACTCGGCCGCAGCACTATGGAAACTGGAAGATTTTAGAATTTTAAATACTTTTTTTTCCTTTCCTTCACACAGTTGGGACAGTGGAGAGTCAAATCCTGTGAAGAAAAATTGAAATATATGTGCAAGAAAAAAGGAGAGATTTTGAATGAAACAAAATCAGATAAAAGTTGTTCATTGGAAGAGGTAATAGGAAGTCTGTATTTCTTTTACTCTTACTTGGTTCAGAAACCTGCATAAAATTACTTATTTCCTCTACTTCCCATTTCCTTCTTGTCCATACAATAAAGTCTATGGAACATTTTAGCTGAAAAATGACATTTATGTATTATGAGCCAAATTTCAGATTCTCCTAAGCAGCTTCTGGATGTATTACCACTCTGTTTATTGATGAAAGTAGTATGAGCTTGGACCCAGGAGATGTGTTTTATTTATTTGTTAGAAAAAAAAAAATTGCTTTTACTAGATGTGTTATTGCTAAATGCCATTTGTTGCGGTGTTTTTGCTTTAAGGATTTTCTAAAATTTAGGATAAGCACTTTGCAACATAAAGATATGCAGAGGTTGATAAATGAGATTAGGTTTCTGTTATGCTTCACTTGGCTCTCGTTTTTGTTCTTTGACTTGAATAAAGGTGGGGGGTTTTTTGGTTGTTTTGTTTTTTGTTTTTTTCTGTTTTTTTTGTTTGTTTTGGTTGGTTTTTTTTTTACAGTATAACATGTTACAGCATAAATAAGGCTTGAAAAGAAATCTTTTCAATAATCTTAGGATGGTATTATTAGCTCCTTCAGAGTTCTTTGGTTCAGTTTTGTGTGGCATATTGCCTGCAACAGGAAACATGTTTACCCCTTATCTTTCTTTCTGCACAACCTTGGGGTATTTTTACTCTGTCTCTTCAGAGACTGCCAGCATGTAGAAGTTACAGCTTTCTGTGCTGTTCAGACAGCAGTGGCATTGGTAGGCTAGCAAAGAGGTAACACATTAATGTTCCTTGAAATTTCAGTGTAAATATAGGGGAAAAGATTTGAATAATAGAGAAATTTTGTTTTAATTTAGTTTTTAAGTTCACACATTTTCAGTATAAAATATTTTTTTCGGAAGTAAAGAAACACAAGTAATGCCCTCTTATTATTCCTCTGTTTGCATCCTGGCGTTGGTGGAACAGCATGAAAACTCCTATTGTTTTGAATAGGACTAGGCTGTCGCCCTTGTATTTCTCTCTCTAAATGCACATAGCAGTCAGAAGACTGCACAGTCAAGCTAAAACAGTGGTGTGTTTTATTCCCATGGTTGCATTATTTCTTAGAACTGTGAATCTTAGAGTTGATGATACTGGACCTTGGATGTGATGCACTGCGTTTCTTTCTTGTATATGCTGTGCCGGCTTGTGGGCACCAACCAATGTTAGCAATGATTTATTTTCTCCTGTAGATAATCCCTAAATTAGACTGTTATGTATAAACATGTTTTTCGTTCTCTAACCAGGGATGGGAGAGACATGGAAACTACTGTTACAAGACTTATAAAACGGAAGTTTCATTTGGAGCACAGTGCAATCTTACAGTGATGAACAGGTAAAGCACATCTCGATAATTTATGATGATAATTTATGATCATGTTTTACATGATCCTGGAGATATAGTCAGAGATTAAAACCTCTGTATGCTAATTAGTGGCTTATAAAGAAAAAGTAGAGATAGAATTGCTTTTGCAGAGAACTAGCAAGCCATGTTTTCCATGGTGTGACTATGGTGAAGCTACAGTGTAAAACCTTCTTCGAACTATGTGAATTCCCAGCCTGCTGACCCCACGTTGAATATGGAACTGCCTGGAGAACCACTTGAACTAACTCATGTAATAATATGCGTGGTTTTCAGATTGACTCAGTAGTTTCAGATATCTTTCAAATATTGACTCAAATTAATCTGTGAATTTTCAGGTTTGAGCAAGAATTTATAAACAGTCTAATTAGAAAACACACCAAAGTTGAAGAAAAATACTTCTGGACCGGTTTGCAGGATATTAGCCAATCGGGAATATATTCCTGGGGTACAGTGGATGGGGAAAAAACTGAAGCTGTGACATACACTAACTGGAATTCCTTGCAACCAGGTAAATTTAACAATTAAAAAAATACATAAAAATACCATCATTTTACATTGAGCAAGCATTGGAGTACCACATTAGAGAACTCCAAGGATGAAATAAAACAGTCATTCAGAAATCTATGGATTTTTGGAAAACCAGCCAATAGTTTTAAATATGTCTTTGGTGGCTTAAATCTTAGAGTTTTCAGGAGGATGTGTGGCCATGCCCAGTGGAAAGTCTCTTGGAAAGTGGGAAACTAAGGACTGTAAAACCACTAAAGCATTTTCTGTCTGCAAAAAATATATCGGGCTGCCCAAGGATCCAGAAGTGCTCCCAAAACCAACTGATCCCTGTCCCCCTGGGTGGCACAATGGGTCCGGCCTTGCCTGCTACAAGGTAAAATGTTATTCCTATTAGATGTTAATTGTTTGTTACTGTCTTGCAGCAAGTGTGTGATTAGCCAATTTTGTGGCTTATAGCTGCTCTGAAGGGTATTTCGAAGATGTTTTACCCTGGGAGGAGGAATTCATGTTGATTCAGCTTGACTGCCTCCAGATGTTCTCGTGCATCATCCGCTGCCGATTCCTGAAAGATGCATTGTGTCTCTCCTTGCTCTGTCTGTGGCCAGCTCCGCACATCAGAGCGACAGCTTTCACCCGTGCTGCCATCTCAGGAGCCTGGTGCTGACGGAGGGTGCCGTGTCCGAATCCTAGCCTGCCTGCCATCATCTGGCACGCAGAGGCACCTGAGTAGGGAAGGAAAGCGATTTGCATCGCCTTCCCTTGTCCTTTTCCTTTCTGTACTCTAAGAGTGTAGATAGGAGAGGTGTGATTTTCTCTGGTTTGAATATGGATATCAAACTTTGTCAAAAAAGTGCAGTCTCAATTGTATTTTACTGTTTTTGAAGTAAATAGTGGAAGTAAGCAGCCATGCTGTTAGCTGGAATGGCTTAAACAAGTTTGTATTTAGAAATGCAGATTTTTCCCTTCCTATTAACAATCAAATCAAATTAAAACTGAGGCTGTTTATTGCATTCTCTATTCATTATTTCTGGACTCAGTGTCTGCAATGAACTGTGTCTTGTAAACAGCTCACGTAGCAAGGCTTGAATAACAAGGCCATGGAAGGATCCCGAAGGGATGGGTCTAGCTGATGTGCAGCATAGCTGTCCCATAGCTGATGGGATGTGACAGCTGGCCCTTCAAAACTCTTGTTGACCAAGTGCAGCATATCTGTGCGGGGAGATCCAGCTGATGGGAATTGGCTTGGACTGAAGTCAAGGGGATCAAGTGGACATGTTAGCTGAGGTGTATGAGCCAAGCGTGCAACTCTGATACGTGCAGGTAGAAAAGGGTGTGCTGAAGAACTTTCTTCACTGCAGCACCCAGACGGGTCTGGTCTCAGTGAAAATTGGTCTTTGCAGTTCACCATAAATTTGAAAGAACAGCATCCCTTAAAACCTGTAATTTGGCTTGCAGTTTTGGAGTGAGTTGGGTGTTGTTTTGTAAAATCTTTCTGGTAATGAAAAACAGAGAAAGCCTGCCATATGGAATACGTTGCATTTGAAACAAATTTTGTCAGCTAAACTTCAGAGTCTGGCTGTTGTCAAACAAACTGAAAAAAATTAAAATAATTGTTAAGAAGTCAAGCTCTCTCCCTATGGAAATACCAATTATTCATTCCTACCTAGGGTGGCCGTATTTGAGTCGTACAGAGAGTGTTTTAAAAATGCTGTCATTTGTGTCATTTTCTATTCTGATGTTTGGCTGTTGTGAAGTTCTTCCACAGTGAAAGGGTGCTACGAACCAGGACCTGGGAAGAGGCAGAAAGGTTTTGTGAAGCACTTGGAGGCCATCTGCCTAGTTTTAGTCACTCAGAAGAAATCAAGGCACTTCATTCTATCCTGAGAAAAATAATCAGGTAACTAACTAGTCATGGGCTAAAATTTTGGTTTCAGTCACATTCTGCAGTAGATCGCAAATGCTGCTGCTGACCCCAAATGGCAAGTATGAGATAGTGTACAGTGACTGTGTTTCCCACAGTAAAAACGGCTAGATGTGGCATTTGAACTACTGATCATGTCACTGCCTTCCTGGAAAATGTCAGCGGCGCTTGGGCAAATGTTTCACATTGCTAGAGGGAGTGCAGGAAAAGAGAGATTTGCTTTGAGCATCTTCCGTCACATGAATTTAAGTCTGTGTTGTTTAGTAAGTGTTTCCTTCTTTATGTTGAATTTTGGCACAACTGGGTGATAGTTGTTCCTATTCTTTACTGATACATTCTTTAGAGATGAGTTATTATTTCAGTTTTTCAGATAGGTCTCATCTTTATTCATGAAGTGCTTCCTGACTAAACTGGGTGCTGTCTTTTGAAAACGTGAATAATGTAGTGTCCAGCAATCTGGTTGGCATGGATCCCATTTGGCATAAGTGCAATAACACTATACGGGCATTAGATGGGTGTGTTGAGTTTTCTGGTATCAACAAATTAAATGCTACATAATTTATGAGTCTAAGGCTCTCTTTTTAATCAAAGGAACTGTCGCTGCAAAGCTTTATTAGGCATTGGTGTGATGTCAGATCCTTGTGTCATAAGTTTTTTTTTGATTAGCAGCCTGGTTTTTCAGAACTTTTGCCAGCTTAAACTCAAATGCTGCCAGTTATATGATCTAAATTTTTTCATCAACAAACTAAATCAGGATTATTTCAGAAGCTGCCAACGAACAACACTGTGATTAAATTCTAAAACTTGATGACTGAAGAGATGCCTTCTTGAAAACCCAGTGAACTTTTTTTAGAAGTGCACATATCATGAAAATTACTCAATGTTTATGTTAATAAGAGACAAAAACAAACTTGTATGCTGTATATATAGATGGTCTAGCTTTTATAAAAGCCACTTGTGACTCCTTTGCTAAAGTGATTAAAGTCCCTGAAATAAAAATTAGTGCATAAATTATTTTTAGCTATAGATCTTATTATACTGTTTTGCAATTACAGATTTTGTTCTAGTGTACCTAATCTACTATGAAACATGAATAGAGAAGTAACTTATTTTATTTTCCTACAAGTACTTGGAACTACTTTTCTGCTTGCAGATTGTCTGAGGTATTAATTATAGTTAATGGCCATTTTTTGTTAGGAGTTTAAAGGTGGAGACTTTTCCTGTCTGTCCAGAAAGTCAGCTGACACACGATACTGCTGCAGTTCCCATATTCCAGAAAACTCGAACTTAGCCTGGAAGAAGAAAGGTCCTAGTACTTCAGTATTATTCTACCAAAACTTAAATAAGGGACAATATATTGAGCCCAGTATAAACTGACTTTGCAGTCAGTGTTGCAGTAACTGCATGTGTCAAATACAACCCAAACCACAGTATTTTCATCTGGGTTAGCTCCTTTTCAAGCATTGCAGAACTTCCTGAGCAGAAATACTAGATATTTGATATTGCCTGAATATTTGAAAAGAATAAGTCTTTTAAATAATGTTTGTTTAGGTAACATAATGAAGTGTTTAAGTTAATTACGCTTTTAAATTACTCAGAGGTGGTGATTATATAAAGTATTTTGAAGATCAAGAGTGAAGGGTGGCTTGTCTGAGAATAAACTCGTTTGAGAAAGGAGAGAAGAAACCAAGTGAATTATTTCACCAAGAACAAATAATTTAGGTAACTGGGAGAAATCATCCTAAGATAATGTTAGATGTGATTAGCTGCCGGAGTGCACTGGCATGCAGTTTGTCCATGTTCCCTGCGTTTACTCAGTGCAAACTCTGACCTAAACTATTCATTTAGTGCACTCATTTCAGCTTGGGGAAGGAGCCACACCTTGGCTTTTTTGGTTTCAGGTTTTTTCCCCTTGCACAGTTCTCTGGTGACTCATTGAGAACTGTTTGTTTTTAAATGTTAGCAAAAGTCAGTTTGGTTCACCAGGAAAAGGGCAGCTTGCCTAGTCCATTCTGTTCTTTACTCAGATTCCACCTTAGAGGCAAATAAGAGCTAGAATTGCTCCAGCAAAGTCGGGCGATTGCCATTGGAAAGGAAAATAAAATTTGCCTGCCAACCTTCCCTGTCTGAAAGAAATAGGAGATAACCTCTTTTCACTTTGAGGGACATAATGCAGGCAGAACAGATCTGGTTCAGTTACTTCCATTCTTTTAGGATTGTTTTTGTGAGCATTCTGCAGCTTATAGCTGGCAGCGACGCTGGACTCAAGGAGAGTAACAGCTTGGATTGGTTAGAAATAACATTTCAATGAGGACACCTTACTGGAAAGAAATCAGTTGCCTTTTATATGCACAGCTCTGCTGCTGTGATTGTTCTGAATCTAGAAAGCCTCACTAACACTTGAGTTTGTGAGAAAAAAACTGATCTTATTCTGAGCACAGCGGCCAAAACAGCAATAAAGCTCAGATGCAAGTTGTAGTAATTGCATTAATACAGCTTCTCTTTTCTTCCGCTAAAGAGTAGGTGATTAGCAAGATGGAGATTCAGCTAGTGGCAGTAGCCTGTTACAGAGGGAAGAGCAGGGGGTCAAATGGGCTTCATATATACTTTTAGGCCAGCACTGCCTAAAATTAAATGGTGCCTTAAATTGCACCATTAGGGAATTGGCCCAGATGTACATGTGTTACCTCTTGTCAAGAACTATGTTGAATTACAAGCCACAGTAACTTCCGTTAGGCTCTTACTCTTGCGTTGGCGCTGACATAAGGGACAGAAAAAATCCTTTTTCTATTTCAGCAGTTAGAATATGACAGTAGAAAAATTACTGGTTTATATTCCCTTCACATTGATCTAACCTGTATTTATCCACTCCTGCACAACATTGAATTTTATGAAGTTTTAGCTCTGTGTGAGAGAAAAGCCACTGGTATTCTGCAGGGGTTGCTGGAGATTTAGGGTCTTTCATTGTTAATCAGCATGGAGTCCATTGTAAAGCACAAATTGCACCAATTTTTTAGGTTAAAACTCAGGATAATCTGGGTTTTAGAGGCAGTTGCAAGACTGTAGCTCAAAGAATACTTTGGCACTGATAAATCCATTTTGATACCAGTCCATAGGATGAATTTTAAATGCTTTGCAATGAGGAGACAGATACCTGAAGTACAAGCAAATGCCTTGCTACAAGCTTAGTTGCAACAGAGAGTCTTAATTCATATTTGTCTTAAATATTTGGCGGAATTCGTTTCTGTGATGAGGTGATAGTATAATTTCAGAGGGCTATCTAAAGGCTTTACTTAAGCTTAAAAGTGCTATCAAGGATAGTGTAGCAGTTACTGAATTACTGATGGTCATGTCTGAACAGTTCCAAAAGAAGCAAAAAATGTACGTTAATGTGTAAGCTGCTTGACAGCTGTGAATGTTTGGCTCACAGTTTTCCCTCTGGAGTGATATGGGGCATTTAGGCTCTTTAAAGGCTCTTTAGTGATATCATTAAAAGACTAAAGACTATTCAGTATAAGATCGCACTAGTGTGATCACACTATCACACCAGTGTCAGAAAATTAATACCGGAATTGAGAAAAAACCAAGAATGAGATTTGTTGGTGGCTGATGCTTTTCTTCCTAATGGGAACCCTACCAAATAAAATGTTGTTGCCCTTCTTGGATTTCATGTACTTAGCCCATGTGCTCTGGGCTAAGCTGTTGTTTGTTGGTGCTGCACTGTCAGCCATTTCAGGCTCAATTTAGCATCTTTATGGTGATATATGCGGAAAGATAAGGACACAGTCTTACCAAAGAATTTCTTAACATTGCCCCATGATTTCGTAACATTGCTTATGCAGGTAAGCCTGGGTCTGAGTCCATCCCTCTGTGTAATAAAGTTATTTTCATAAACTTCCCAAGTTCTGTCTTAAAATCACTTCATTAAGTTTGTCAGCACTACTTTTTTGGGAGCCTTTTCCAAATTCTGTCCTCTGCTGGTCAGACGTCTCTTTCCAATATTGAGCCTAAATTTATTTCCGAGTTGTGGTTCCTTCAGACACAAATGTCCTTTTTGCTCAAATAGCTCCTCTTCTTGGGGGTTTAATCTCCTAATATGTTGTAAAGAATAATTATATCCTTTCCCTGTCTTTCTTTGTCAAGGCTAGACAAGAAAATCCTTAATTCTTGTTAATAACCTAAACTCTCATTTCCTCAAATATTCCTTCTCTGTATTTGGTACAACACGAATTTATGGAATAGTACTCCTAATACAGTTTTACAAGAGCCCTATACTGTGGCATCAATACTTTACTATTGCTGTCAGACCACCTTGATGTGAGTGCCTTTTCCACAGCTCTATTGCAGTAGGGTTTCACGTAGCCTGTGATTTCATAGAAAACTCATGGTCTTTCTCCGCTTTGCTGCTTCCAAACTGATACCATCATTCAGAAAAATTTCTATTGCCTTTCTTGGGCACGGTAGCAGTTTGGAGTGAATTATCATAAACTTCAGTACCTAGCACAAAACTGATACTTCGAGAAGTAGAGGTTGCAGTACAAAACTTACCTTGCAGTTTGACTAGCACATACTTCATTTTGTTATAATATCTTTAGATTCATAAGCAATAGTGAAGTGTATGGTAGAGGCTGTTACTGCAAATTTAAGTATTTATATTGTAAACCCATTTTTTGGGGCAACTTTGTATCTTGGAGCATAGCTGAAATTTTGAAATTTGAAATTTTGAATTTAAGCGTCCCCTGAAAAATGAAGAAGTAAGTCTAGAAAAAAATACAGTTCTGACTGTAATCAAAATGGAGTAAAATTTCTATTGCTGTTCTTTTATGCAAGCATTGGTGTTATGTGCTCATTTATGTCTCTGCCTGTTTTATGAAGGTGCAAATTGAAATATGTGCCCATGCTTGGTTAGTTTATATCACTGACAAACTTAAGAGAAATATGAAGCCAGTTATTCTGTATGAGTAGAAGTTTTCATGTGGTTTGAGGAAGAGTATATTTGAGCTGATGATGTAGAGAGAGATGATCTGAGATGGGCAAGAGAAAGAGAAGCAGGCCAAATAAACACTGTGTGTGTGATTCTGGAAGAAAAGTGTAGAAGAGAGACCTTTATATCAAGTGACAACTGATGAAGTAGTGATGCAGTGAACAAAGGAATTATCTGATTTAGTTTTCTCTGTGGTCAGGGAAAGACAACCTACAGATGTTCTTAAAGAAAAGTGCAGAGGAGATCCTAGCCCTTACGCCCATTTTCTATTTGAACTGCTACAACTTGCAGTAGTAGACCTTTGGTTTTGCTGCTTGATCCTAAGTAATGACGTGACATAGGTCAGTCTTTCTATTAAATGAGCTAAACCATATACTTGGCTTAAGATTTTATCTTGTTTATTTACAGCAATGACAGATGGGTATGGATTGGAATGAATAAGAGGAGTCCAGATTCTTTGGGAACCTGGCAATGGAGTGATGATAAACCTGTAAGTTAACTTTTAACCAGGAAATGTCATGTCCTGATTTGTTTCAGCTTGGACTGGATTGAAAGTAAATTGATAAATATTTTAATTAAAATATGACAGATCCTTCAACAGATGAATAATTCAGAAGAAGATTGTGTACTTAAGAGCTGCCATCGAGGCAGATTTCCAGTTAAAAACGTATCTTTAATAAGGTTAACCTGATTTCTGTCTCTATTGCATTAAAATATTTTAACAGAAATATAGTAGTAAGCATCTAAGAGCTGGTGGAGAGAACAAGAGGTCTTCATGCCACAACAGAGGCGAGGGTTTATCAGTTAATCTCCTTGGTATGTCAGGCTTCTCCAAAAATACCTTCCTCGCTGTAATTGATTTATTTGCCTGAAATTGTGAGTTCTTTCCCTCTTCCCCCCCCCCAAAATAACAGCTACGCAGACTCAAAACTGATCCAGTAACTGCCATTTAACACATATTTTAACAGTGATAAACATAATGGGATCCCAGATTTGAATGGTTATCTCTGGGGATTACCATAGCAAAAATAGTTGTAAAGTAATGATTCTTTCATCCTGTCAATCCTGTAGGTAACTAGTGTTGTTATGCCACTCGATTATCTGGAAGATGAATATGATACAAGAGACTGTGCTGCATTAAAGGTTAGTTTCAAGGTTTTTAATAACAGCATGCATATTTTCACATGAAAGTACTTGGAAAAAATACTTTTGCCAGCCGTATATTGAATTTAGGTTGACTGCTGAGATGTTTTCTTTGCGTAGTGAAAAAGTTGCTAGTGTTTCCTTTATCAGTCTACACCTATTATCAATTTTCCTTTATTCAAGCAGTCTTTTATGAACCCAGTGCTGTGCTAATGATAACCTTTCATAAGACTTCTTTTGAACTAGAAAATATTTTAGTAACAATGCTATTCTCTATTGCATAATGCCATAATATGTCTCTCTTGTAGAGTACACATAACACTTAAGGATGTAACATGGAGTCTAAAACAAAAAATCAAACAGAGCCCTACCAGTAACTGTTAAAATCTAGATTAGTTTTTCTGAACTGCAAATTAAGAAAATGTTTGAAACTTAAAGTAGGGGAATGCAGTAGCCAGGATTGAGTGTGTGTTTGTGTTTATTGTGTGTATTTCCTTGTTTACTTGTGAAATAGACTGCAAGTGCTGTGTTGGTTTCTAATTCAAAGTGCCAGGCCTCTGCTTAGTTCCTAGTTATGTTCTTCATTGCTTAATTTAGTCTTGATGGCATGAGTTTTAAAATGGCCTTTAACTTTTCTGAAGCATCACCCGACTTTTTATAAGATCATTCCAATCCCTTCTTTTAACCTAATTAGAACCACCTCTGCTTTCAGGATTTACTGAAGGAAAGGATAGTTGCATCCTTTTGCTTCTGTTCACAGCCATTTCCCCTCGTTCTCTTCTCCTGTGTTCATGACCCACGGCCAAGAAGCTGTTAGCATTAAGCTACTAAAAATCTTAGAAAAGAGGAGAGCAGTTTGACGGGGACACTGTGAATGTAGTAACATCCCTCTCCTATCTGCTTAGGTATAGGCATTTTCTTTCACTAAATGATAAAAAATTCTCCTTATTGGAGAGATCAAAAAGAGTGAAGTCAGATTTTAAGCTTGATTGTGAGAAATAATCTTAAATAAGAAGGATTGTTTCTGTGCCAGTTCAGATGGTTGCTTCTGAGCAGAAGTGAGAATCATTTCAGGGCAACAAGTTGCAACAAAATTCAATAATAAGCATCGATGAGATCCTGTGTGCTACAAAAAAGCAAAGAAACAACATTGCAAGAAGAGACTTTTGTGTGTAGACTGACCTTAAGCCCTAATTGCTTCACAAACTTGGCTAGCATGAGAGTTATAGTTGAAGAGTTACAGTTGTATCTGCTCGTTTTTTGCAAAATAAGTTGTGGGACTAAAACCGCAGTAAAATATACTGACTTTGCCAAAGTACCTTTTTAATACAGTTTCAGAGGCCTGAGCCATAGTAACTCAGTTCTCTGTTTCTACTTTTATACAGACCTCTCAATTTTCACGGAGATCATTTTGGAGATTTTATTTCCATGAAGGCAGAGACCTGGAATTTTACTTCAAGCCTTTTGATTGTGAAGCTAAACTTGAATGGGTCTGCCAGATAACAAAAGGTAAACTGCAGTTACATCCATTTATTCCTATAAAAGACTTTATTATTTATTTCCACTGAGTTGTCATTATTGCCCAATAACAGAAACTTTGCAAACAATATTTTATCATTTCCTTTCTGAACTGTTAAGAGGTCAGTACATGAAATGTCTTGCCTATACAAACAGATGTGCACTTAGAATATGCAAAGGTAAATCAGAAAATGACCATGAGGAGGATGCAGTATCACTGCTCCTGTATTCTTTCTTGTCCCATGAAGGAGAAGTGGCTTCTTATTAGGTGAGGTGATACAAGCCACTGAGTTGCAGCATTTGTGGACTTTACTTAGTCTTTCGTAGTGGTATTTGTAACTAAATGACCACAGACATCTTGGGTGTACAGCTTGCTTCAACCTTGGGTAAATTAGCCTTATTCTGGTAAAACTGGTGTACTAGCTCCTCACTGTAGTGAGACAGAGGAGTGGGAATACAAAAGAATGGCATGGCATATCTGCACAGATCCAGGTTTTTCTGTGCAGTATGAAAAGTGCTGTAATCCAGTAGGCTTTTATGTTTTGGTTGTTCATTAAAAGGCATTTCAGAGGATGAAACTTTTTTGTTGTGGGAAGGTATGGGTAGATATACTACTTTGATGCTTGTATTCTGCTTGGGAGGAAAAAAGCCACAGTTGTTTAAGACTGAGGTATGCAAAACTCCCATTAGTTTTACGTCAGCTTATTTTAAACTATTAAACCTGTGTATGATTTTCTTCTCCTTTTATTTTTTCCATCATGCATATTGAGAAGCATGAGTACAATATATCACTTCCATTATTGGTGACCACAGTCTTGTTAGAAGGTGAACTTGAAGTGACTATTCCTTTTTTTCCTCTGGACAGGTAGCACTCCAAAGACTCCTGAGTGGTACATACCAGGTAAATGGTCAACTTCTGCTATGTGTATATAGTTGTTAATACTCTATATCTTTTGTTAGTTTTGTTATATTACTACTGTAATACTTGTTTGATACCAGCAAAGGTCATGACTGATGGAATTTGATTCTGAGAGAGCTCAGAATGCAAGGAGTGTTGGCTCTTCCCAGTGTCAAACGAAATTTCTTACTACATTCAGAAAAAGAAAGGATGAGTTTTTCAGAATTTATTTCTTACGCGTGTGGTATTTCTTCTGCATAGATGAAATTGGAATTCATGGAGCCCCACTTGTTGTTGATGGAGCAGAGCTGTGGTTTGTGCCGGATAAAAACCTGAGCTTCCAGGAAGCTATTTTCTACTGTCAAAAAAATGATAGTGATTTAGCCTCTGTGGAATCTTACCCAAAACTCAGGACAATACTATCTCAAATAGAAAAGGTAAGGAGGTCTAATCTGTCTAACAGGTATTTGGAAATTTTCTTGCTAGTTTTTCCAATATCAGAAAATGTTAATCCTTCATTTCTTTCTTTTTCCTGTTGGCCTTAATAGTTTTTATTTGTACTTAAAAAGAAAAGATGAGTTGAAAGATAATTATTTTAATGTCAGTCTTGTAAAAGAATTTTTTAAATTTAAAAGTATCCTTAAGAACATGGAAGAAAAAACCCACCTCCAAATGGAGAGAAAGTGTCATAACAGGACCACCATGTAAGCATCCCATTGTCTGCAAATACTTCACTAACAATTGTGCCAGTTCTTAATTTTAAGCACGGGACAGCACATCATTTTTCACCTGATGAGAAAATTTAATTAGAAATGCATGATGGTCTGATAGCCTTTACTGAAAGGGATCTGTGGTGTTCATAGCATGAAAGTACGTTCTTTTAAGGAATCTTACCAAAACATTTCAAGTTTCAGCACCTCTGTTACTGCCTTTCTTCAGTGCTACGGCTTGTGAGACAATAATACTTTCTGAAATTAGCAGCTTGCAAGCTCTCCTCATGAAATTTTTCCTGACAAGAAGTTACCTGGAAGGAGAAATTACAAGGCAGGAGAAATCGAGGATTTGATCTGCTAAATCTCTAGCCTTTTCATGACCTATTTGTTGTTAGGCTATCTGCTGGAAGAACGGGATTATTCTAAGGAAGGAAGGTCTTGTGGAACCACATCAGCTTTAGGCAGCTTGCAGCTATGTCCTGATTGTCTGGTAGAGTTCCTGCTATGAATTTTGTGGGAATGGTGTATCTAGCACACACTTAAGACAGTGCTGCAAGATTTCCTGTAGCTTTATTCAGCGCAGCGGAAAATGTGGGTGCTTTTTTCTAGTAGGTGCAGGGTCCATCTACTTGACGTATCAGTCTCGAACTGTGTACTTTCCTGTTGCTGAAGAATAGTAATTCCTGCACATTTTAGAAACACTTTAAATCCAAATTAATTTTGTCATTAATTTATCCTTGAAAGGTAGAGTCTGGAGCTCTTTCTCTATGGGTTGTAAAACACCGGGTTTTTTGTTCTTTATTTCCACAGTTATCAAACAGCGAACAGAAGTGGTGGCTGAAGTTTATTGATTATGGCTACAGCTATCATTCACCGTATGTAGAATGATTATGGGATGCTTTATTGTAAGCTTTTTTAATGTGCTTTTTAGGAATATAGTTAACTAGAATAGTTTCCAAAGGAAAATATTTTATCCCCAAATTTGTAAAAGGTTACTTCTTCTGTATCGTCTCAAAGAAGTAAGATAAATAATTTGAACTAAACTAGAAGACAATACAGATCATTCAGTGACCACTGTTCTCTGTTTTTGTTCGCATGTACCTGCACCTATTCTTGCCATGCTAAACTTAGACCATAGAGTACCTAAAACAGAGAGAGTAGAACTGTGTAATGCTCAGACAAAGCAAATAGTGGTTAAGACAGTATGTGTGTACAGTTAGAAAGTGGGTATATTTCAAAATAGTGTTGAAACATTTTAATTAGCTGCCAAATTCTGAGTTCTATTCCCATTACAAACGTTATCAACATTAAAAATTTAATTCATAATAACTTAATGATAACTACGTTCATAATCCATTTCTTGTGTGTCTGTCAGAGCCTTTAGATTTTAGGTTGTGGGCTTTGACATCTTAGTCTTTTCATGTGAATCCTTGAAATCTGTGGTCCTAACAGCTAATGTATTCCATTGATCTTTAAAATGCTTTTATTGGATTTTTAAGCCCACTTCTATATTCTGTTAATAACTGGGGAACCGGCTGGGGGAAGATTCTGAAAAAAACCCTGTCTATTGGCTCTGAGGGTATCTGAGAAATACCTGAGAACAGGGAATGTGAAATTGGTTTAAGACATCACTCTTCCAGTTAGGTAATGCCAAAGTGTTGGAGAGCTTCTAGTATAGCCCTGTAGAGCTGAGATGACTCACAGCAAACCTTGCATTGTGCTGTTCGTGGCTGCAGCGAAGGATCATGGGCTTCTTACAAGGAAAATACTTCATTTGTCAAAATATTATAGCAATATACTACTTTGAAAATAAAACAGGGGCTGTTGCTCATTCTCCTCACTTGTCCTGTCAATGTGCCAGCGATTGCAGCATGGTGATAAATAATCTCCTACCCTCGTTCTGCGCATCTCCTCAACACAGATAATTTGGGCAAGGTACACAACTACTGCACCTACCACATACTTGTTCCTAGTCCAGTTTTTCCCCACTCTGTCCTTTCCAGTGTTGTAGGGCATCTTCTAGAAACAGTTACCAGCCCAAATTTTTGTTTGCACTGGCTCTGTTGCTATGAGAGTTTCCACCTGAAGATCACATTGGATTGGAGATTGACTCTCAAATGTTTATATCCAGTTTACAGTTATTTTCACGCTTCCATGATCGATTCCTGAGGGATTGCTGGTATGTTTCCAGAAAAAACTGGTATAGAGGTAAGGTTGTTTTTATTTTTTCACCCCTCTCTGTCATTATTATATATTAAAAAAAAGTGATTACAGAATGCAAACTGATACTGAATTAGGAGTGAATGGCTGCTTGATGATAATCTGATGGAATTTTGTATCATTTATTTCTTTCTTATGGTAGAAGCCATGTTAATATTTCTTGATGACCAGAGGCAAACCTGAATTCAGATGACAATTTTTTATGATTGATTGTCACTCTTTTTGCGACATAAATTGATTAGGTGAAATCTGGTTTTGGTGGTTACCTTTTTGTGTTTATGTTAGTGATTACCTTTTTGTGTTAGTTAGATGAGCTTGACTGAATACTTGCAACCACATATGCATCTGGAGATGCAAATTTCATTAAGTAGTGGAGTCATACTGGAAGAGGTACACAAAGTAATGGAAATGCCACCTTGAAGCTTCTTATTTTTTTCAATATGTTTTATATTGAGGAAAATGTATAACCCCTGGAAAGCAAATAGTTCTTCTTGTCTACTACCATTTCCACTTTAAAGCACATTATTCTGTTGTATGCTGCTGACCTGTTTTCATCTCTATTAGCCAAAAATTGCTCTTGACTAGGAAGCCAGTCCAGTTACTGTAGCAGTACAGGCCAGATGCTCTCCATATGGATGTTAAAGGATTCCTTTTGGCATTAATGACCTTTAGGTCACACACTGTCTGTGCCAGAATATGAGATTAGTCCTAATATTCAAAATCTTCTTATTTCATGATTTTTCTGTTTGAAGTTACTCTGCCTGTATGAAGTGTTACTACTGGAAGTAAGGGATCAGACTCTGATCTTTAGGAATGTTATATTACTGTCTGATATAGGTAATTTACATTTGTCTTTTGCTCTGCTGTTGCTTTTAATGCTTTAGATTGCACAGTACTTCACTGTGGTTGCACTGAAAAGGACTTCGCTTCAGATTGGTATTTGTCATGTCATAAAGTATGGATGGCAATTGGAGCATGATAGGCATTACCATAACTGTTTTTTAAAACTTACATTTCTGCAGACTACCCAGTTAACTGTAACGTGAAACTGCCCTTCATCTGTGAAAAAAATAATGCCTCCTTACTAGAGAAACATGATCCCAGTTACCGTCCAGTCAGAGGAGGCTGCCCTAAAGATTGGCGTCAGTTCCGGAATAAGGTATAGAGTTAATACAGATCAATCATCCTTACCTATTTTTCATAGTCCAGTAAGCTGGAGTGCTCTGCTGAAAGAGGTGAGGAAGTAGCCCCTGCCTTCAGGAATGGACTGGGAGGTGGCTTTTGAAAACTGCGTGTAGTGATTAAAATCATCTCCCCCACTTCTCCGTCCCTTATTCAGGACTGATGGCTTTTTAATTTCAAAGCAGTAATTTTCAGGTTTTTTGCTTTCCCATCACCACATGTTTCGGTCCAAGAACGTTGGTTGTATTGTCTAATCTTGGGCTCTGCTTTGAAGGAAGAGAAGGGGAGAGGATGAGGTTTCTGTGGCAGAAGCGTCTTGATTCTCTCGCTGAATCATCATAGGCAGGCAGCAAGCTGGCAGACACTCTGCTTCCTAAGTTGCTTTAAGGACTTAATTCACTTAAGAATTAGAAGCAGCTTTTAAGAATGAACCAACAGAGGTCAGAAGCCATAGTATAGTATATAGTATACTATGTTTTAAGGCAGTCATCTGAAGTCTTAGTGAGACTGATTCCTGTTGTTTGGCCCACCATTATTCTGTACAAAAGAAGGAGAGTGCATCAAATCTGCACATTACATTGTGCCAAGGTTTGCAAATTTACTTCACATCATTGCGGAATACAGCTTTTGAGTTCCCATGTTTTTCTCCCAAAAAGTAATGCGTTACAATACAGGTTCCTGGCCCAACCCTGTCTGACTTTAGAGTTCATGTGAGCATTCTCATTCTTAAAACAGTATGTGATCCTGATGTAGCCAATTAAAAATTACTGAATTCTAATCCTCAGTGAATGAGGAGTTAGTCAGTGGGATTATTCATAATTTTATATTTAGCTGTTCTGTTGAATCTAATAAGAAATACATGCAGGTAGTATCAGTTCCCTTGCTTTCTGAGAAAAATAATTATATGTTATTGCAGGAAATGAGAAGTGAGTTTTTAGGGTTGGTTTAAGAACCTTTTCCTTCGAGTTATTTCTTAGGAAGCAATGGTATGATGAAAATCAGTTTCATTATGTTTATTTTGCAGTGTTTTCTAAAGATGAAACCTGAATATTTAACATTTAATGCAGCTAATGAAAAGTGTGTAACTTTTGGAGGCTCTCTTCCATCTATCTCAAATCAAGCTGAGCAAGGTATGATGGTGAACTGGGGGCACTTTTAGTATGCAGCTTCTCTTCCAAATTCAGTATAGTTCTGCTTAAGAACTTGAGCATAAAATCACTTGGTTATCTACAGGCATACTGGGAGCATTCTAAAAATCCAAGACCAGTTAAAAATGTGTTGTCTAACTGTTGTTTGCATCACTGGAAACATAACATGGAAATGCAGCCAGCAAACATTTGAGCCAGTTTGAAGAGCAGCTTCTCTGTATGATCTTAACCTGTTATAAAAAGAAAAAATTATAAAACCTTGCACTAAGGGATGAGGATAGAAGGGTCGCCACTGAATGAAGAACTCCCATGTTTTGCTTTGCAAGTTAAAACATAACTGAGACTGTAGACTTTGCACTGTGAAAACCACCTTAGGAGCTGCTTCTAAGACAAGCTCAGCTGTCTCTGTGGGGACAAGATGGCAAACAATGCCTGCTGGGGCACATAGGACCCTCTGTGTCTAAGCGTGGTGAGCAGCTTAATATGCAGTGTGTCTAAAATGACCACCTGCAAGCTGTCCAGGGCACCGATAGGAGGATAGAAGGCAAGGGAACTGCAAAATACCTTTGGGACCTGCCTCTCAGCTGTGCTGTAAGCTAGAATCATTGAGGTAAATGCAGTAAGGGAAGAAATGTGTTCGCATTGGCTGCAAGTAACGTTCAGTGATAAACTGCTGAATGGGACAGCTGTATTTGCATCTATTTTCTTGTGATAACGAACAGTTCTCTGCAGGTATATCTGAAGTAGCTCAGTTGAATTCTGCAACGTGCGTATTTTCTTTATAAGCAAATAACCTCTTGCCAAATAGAGTATGGAAAGGGGACTAGGGAGGCCACTAGTGTACCTGCAGGCAGCAGCTGAATGGTAGTTTTTTTTTTTTTACTGCTGTTACTGGGGAGGAATAGGGTCATAACCATACAGGAATATACATGTCTGAGACCTGCGTGGTTTTGGATGCTTTTAAGATTGGAAAAGCATAGCCATTCTGAAATGTTACATAGTCTGATCTTTTATCTGGTTTGGTGCATATGGAAGTGTTTGTTATTGTTTCTTGTTTGTTTTTCTTTCCCCCCTGTAGTGGAGGCCATCTATATGGAAAGAAGGCACAGTCCTTTTAAAGAAGCATACCTCTTTCTGTGGGCTGCTTCTACTCTTCCCAGTCGCATTAGGAGGCTGGCTAGCTCTGACATGTAAATCTTCAATGGCTTTGTCTAGCTCAGAAAATAGGCTGAGGCTAGTCTGGCATGTAGCCAATAGTTAAGACATGTCAGCAGTAGCTAATTACATAGCTTCAATTTGTCTTCCTAATCTAGAGAAGCTCAGTGAATGCCTTTGGTGCCTGGGGGGTTACTGAAGCCCATTGTTTTGTGCCAGAATGATCACTAAGAGGGGTCTGATTTAAGGTTTTCCTGGCTGCAGTTTTTTCCAGCTAAACCTGAGTTCCTTTGTCCGGTCCTGCTTTCTCTGATGGTGGGGTCGGCAAACTCTGCCAGAATCCAAGAAATGTTTCTGCTTTATGGCATATGGCAGTAGGAGAGGAAGATGGGAGATAAGACTTCCTCCATCAATTCAGAGAGGGCAGGAGAGAGCTCTTCTATTATCTCTGCAAGGAGGCAATAGAAGATCTTGCAGACCTGTGGAAAAGCAGCTTCTGAAATTTGGATGTAAGTGCAAGAATACGAAGTAGTGGACAGACAAACAGGTTAAATCCACTACCTGCTCCTCAGCTGAGAATTTGGAGGACAAATACCAATACTCTGCTGCTTTCAGCTAAAATCAACATGAAAGGTGTTATCTTATGGAAGGAAGGGATGATTAGCATTTGACAATCATAAAGGGCTGGGATTAAATTAATTTAATACAATTTTTTAATTTAAATTAAATTAAGTTATTACAAACGGGGGTTGCATTATCTTATTTATGTGAAGTGTTTTTTCAGATGTTTACTGTTGTTGCCTGAACCACAATATGTACATTTGCTGTTCTGCCCAACAGATTATATAACATCCTTGCTTCCTGGTATGCCAAGAGATATTTGGATTGGTTTGCAGTTTCTGTTCAGCACAAGGGAAAACAAATGGATAGATGAGAGTAGACTGTTGTATAGTAACTTTCACCCACTCCTGACAGGAAGATTAAGGAAAATTCCACTGGACGTAAGTTTTGACTTTGGACTTCTTTTGACTATTGAGTAATGAAATTTGGAATATTGACTGTATTAAAAAAAAAAAAAAGCCAAAAAATATGTAACAGACCAAATCCCCCAGTTAGTGGTTTTAATTGGCAAACAAGGTGACTGACAATAAGGGAGTTCTGTTTACCTTTATTTGGATGACAACTTCTGAACTGAGTTACGGAACACTGAAAAGTGAAGGAAAAAAGCTGAAACAACTGTTTAATGATTCTTCTGGAACTTCTATTTGCAATTTAAAGACTACATGAAAACAGTCAGCAAAAAGGTGTCATCAATAATTCTTGGTTCAGTTACACTTAGAATGCATCTGTAAACCATTATAGATTGGTATTTTGCTCACTGCTCTACCCAAGGTGAAACATAATAAATGTAATCAAATCAGACCCACAAACAAGATTTATTTTAAGCGTTAAATCATTTTATTTGATATTCTCTACCTTATTTAACTTAGGAATTCTTTCTGAGTCCAGGCATCTGGTAGTGTTTGTAAAATAGGTAAGCTGTATTGCACCATTCCTTTGAAACTTTTTAAACAAGTTCAGACAGGTCGGGTTTTCGTAGCCTCACGTTACTTCACCTTCTCTACACAAGTATGTTTATGCCTTATTTGAGTCTGATAAGCATATTTCTGGGTTTCAGCTTTTTGATGAAGAATTTAACAATCAGTGCGGTGTAATCCTCAATGATCCCAAATCACAGTATGTTGGAACATGGAATTTCACTGCTTGTGCTGACAGACACTTCTTGGGTATATGCCAGCGGCCTATAGGTAAGTCTGAAGAGTCAAAATAAATTAGAGCCAGAGTTTGCAGTTAAGATGCGTGTGCCAGGACACCTTTTAATGCATGTAAATTGTTGCACTTGAAGAGTAAGATTCTTATAGAGACTAAGCAGGTAAATTTTGGAAAAGCAGAGTGTGGAGGATCATCTGGGACCTATTTTATCAGCCATTCAGAATTTTTCCCTTTCTTTTTTCATAGCCCAGTTCAGAGGGAATCTGTTTTCCTGAGAGACTTTGTGTGGTTTCAGTGGAACCATACTTCAGCAGACAGGGCTTTAGTGTTCTGTGAGTGTAGAGGTCCATGTACATCAAGGGGTAGAACAAGTGACTGCTTTTTCGTCTTCAGAACTGTGGAAGCAAGAAGCCCTGGGAAGGAACCTCACACTATTTCCATCCTCCTTAAACATATCCTGTGGGTTTTAGCACTATCAGAATATGAGGTATCATGTTCTCTTAACATTGAAATTGGTCTCCCCAGAGCAAACCTTGAGGGCATACATGGAGAGTGATAATTTGGAGTGATGAAGCTTTCCCTAGCTTCATACAGATCCATTGGTGTGAGTGGGTTTTCTTAATCTGAACTAAAAATAATATTCTGATGTAGCCATGTGGGTTGGTCGACACCAATCACTGGAATCAGATCAAAGCATATAGCTATTATACACATTTAATTACTGCTATGGGCTAGTGTTCAGCATACCCACTTCTGATTATGTTCCTCTATGTAAATAATCCTTTTAACTAACTAAAATGCTATCTTCTAAAAAAAAAACCAAACCACTGTGTGCAAAACACCCAAGAATATGCCAACCTTCTTAATTCTCAAGTAAGCAAAGAGATTCCCGCCCCCTGCTCCATTTAACACAAAAAATCTTCTTTATTTCAGTGCCAAATACTTCAGAAATTCCAAGTGTCCAGATTAGAAGTCTGGATGGAAGAGATGTAGTTATAAAAATTCAGAAAGGGCATTTTTATTAATAGGAGGTTGACAGTATATTATTAGTCTGGGCTGACTAAAATACTAAGGACTTCTTCCTAGCCACAGCTGTAAAAGGGGTAATGAGAAGAGTTTTGGACTGCCAGAGAATGTGTCTTGGTACGGTCTGGTCTTACATCATCATTGTGTTAGGGATTTAAGGATAATTCAGGTTGGAAGGGACCTCAGCAGGGTGCAGGAACAGCTGTGAGAGAGTCCAGGTTGCCTAGGGCTTTATCCTAGGGAAAAAGATGATTCAGGTTGCTTGGAAATCTTGGCAGAACTTGCAGAACTTCTTGAGATGTTAATCATTGTCAATTACTTCTTTCAGAAATGGACACTTCCCTTGCTACCTTGTTTCCAATTTGGTACTCCTTGATGTGTGATGGTGCCCTTGGTTCCATGTTCTTTTTTGTAGCTATTTACTAAGTGAAAGCATTTGGCAGCAGACACAAACCACTTCAAACAACCTGTTTCAGCCTGGTCACTTTTCTGATCTATTGAAAGCTGTAAATTGCATATAGATATCAAATTAATATTATGTTTCTGTCTTCTGGTGTTTTTGAAAATGGTCCTGTCGGCCTACCAATCAGCCATTTATATCCTGTTCTTTATGGAGTAATTTTTTTTTTTTTTTTTCCCCCCTCTCTGAGTTTTTTCTGCTTGAGATATTTTAAATGTCAGGGTTTTTTTCCCTTTTAGAGAGACCTATTTATTTTTGGTTGTGTATAAAATTTTTGGCATTACCAGGTTTGCATGCTTTAATTTACCAGCCGTGGGAATGTTTGCATCTTTTATTAACTGCAGTTGCTATGCATCGCTGAGCTCTATGCCTTCAGTACGATGCTGATAACTGCGATAACGCTCAGTGCTTAGAGCACAAATAGTGAATTATACCCCTCCCTATGCAAGGTGGATTTTCTGCAATTAGTTAAGCACATGTGGAGGCAAAATCAATTCCCACTATACCCATGGATGGCAGTAAGGAATTCTGGGACTGTGCTGTACACTGCGAGATCTGCATAGACAAATTTTGTGGCCCATTAGATTCGCATAAGCATAAATCTACAGGCTCCACAGAGATAAATGAGTCAAGTTTAGCTGTTGCTATATTGCAGCAGAGAGCAGTTGCTCTCTCCCATTCTTGTATTTAATTAAAGTTATAGAATATGCTTTTAATTCAATAAATAGAATTTTTAACATGATTTAGAAGTTAGTTAAAAATAGAAAACATAAAAAGATGTGAACCTAAGTTGAGAGAGAGAGAAAAATAGATTGGCTGAAAATTATCCTTCTTACTTTTTTTCTTTTATATATTTTCTATCTAAAGTGTCAAAGATACTTGCTTTTAGCTATAATCATTAGCATAATCTACTGTCTAAGAAAATATTTTTGATTTCTTTTTCCAGGGGAAATTCAAACAGGTTTTTCTGTTTGTTACAGAGAAATTGGGAGTTTAAAATGTATTCCAGTGTTTAACTACCTAATAACTGGATTTCTTTCTTTCATATAGAAACTGCTGATAACCAGACAGAGCAAGTCCTTAATGAAACATTGAGCTATCAAAATGTTCAATACATGGTAATTCTGAAGAATTTGTCCTGGAATGATGCAATGGCTGCATGCATAAGTAACAAGATGCAGCTGGTTAGCATCACAGATCAGTTCCAGCAGGCTTTTCTCGCTGTTCAGGCTGCCCTTCGTAATTACCCACTGTGGATTGGACTCTTCAGCAGAGATGTAAGTTTTATTTTCCCCTCAGACTGTGGCTTAAGGTGATTTTTAGAGTTGTGTGAAATAGTAACTGGGATGAAGAGATGCAATGAAAAATTAATTGCTGGGGTAACTGTTTTCATTTAGGGATAACCGTCTGGAGGGTCTTGAGATTAATGTTCTGAATCTTCAGTTCTCCAAGTTACATAGTTGTTGAACTCCACTGGACAGATTGATGATGATGAGACAATTCTTTTTAAAGATTATGGGATGAAGGCATATATTGTAGGGTAGCACCAACATAGATCGCTGAATCATCTTTGTCTCTTTTGTTAATGAATAATTAGTGTTGCCATTTAATGTCATCGCCACTATTTACAGTAGCACTCTAGAAAGACAACCCAAAATCTGTTTTAAAAGGGAGAAACTAGAAGTGGCAGATGAAATCCAAAATGAATCATTGAACACTTCTGGAGATACATTTCTAAAGCTTAACTTAGACTCTGTTGTTACTTCATGTTGTTTGTGCCTGTGTTTTGAGAGGGAGACATCCCTGAGGCAGGTTAGTGGGTTTTTCTTTTTCCTTCTGTTTGTTTTGTCTTTGGAAAAGTCAATGCAGGAGGTACTGCTTTGCCTTTAGTAGTCAGAGGACCTCTTGAAGGTCTTCATTGTGGACTGAGAGCTTTCTCAGCTGTTAATGAAATGGCTTGGGCTTGCTTGTAGGGTTTATCTTTTTTGTCAAGCACATGAGTCTTGAGATAATTGCAAGAAAAAAGTTAAAATTTATTTGAGAAGTGCCTTCCTTACAAAGGTTGATGGTGCTCACTCAGCACTCTGTGGTGTTATGATCTTCCTATGTCAGTGACGGGCTACTACCAGGCAAAGTAGGGGGAAAAAGTAGAAATTTGAGTATATACTTCATGGAGAATATTTTTAAAAGGAAACAGGCATTTAATCTTAGAGACGATGGGGAAATCAGAACAACCTATTTTCCCTCCGCTTTTGAATCTTTATCTGTAAGTGAAGATCAAATGATTCATTTTGCTGGATACAATTCAGGCATGCACTAGCTTTTTACTATTGCAACACTCGTTATTTGGGCACATTTAAAAAGTCACATGAAAGGAAACTATAATGAAAGTGGTCAACAGAACTTGTTACTCCAGTGCTGGAATCATAGACACAAAAGAAAGATACAAGATAAATCAAATTACAAAGCAGTAGGGGGATTTCCTGGAGAAAACTTTTAAATGTAAGATTCTTAAAGGATGGCATGCTTGATGTATGTGGGCTTTTTCTTATTCCTCCTGCATCCTCCAGGGCAGGTACGCATCTGATTTATTAAATCAGTTAAGTATTTAATAGATTACTTTCAACTCAGTGTGGAGTAACTGAGACTGGGCCTTATTCTCAGATATTATCAGTTTTCCAAGACCAGATAATTATATCCACCACTGATTTGCAGGTGCAAATGGTGTAATCTGGGCATCTCATTGCCAGGCCTTCCTCCATAAGCATAGTAGTTAAACATCAACATTTGATAATTTGCCATCCACTTCAGCTAATTCATATTTTTGCAAGTGCAAAACTTAAAATAACAAAGCTTGTTATATTGTGAGCAGCAGATCAGATTGCGAGGGCAGTGGAACACTTATAGTTCTCACCAGAGACACTGTAAATGTCTAGCAATGTAAATATATTATCATGTCATTTTCTTTACCTAGTATTTTTTACTATGTAAGCTCATCCCTTTTACTCATACAATGCTAGGGTGGAAAACATTATGGCTGGCTGGATGGGAAACATGTTAGTTTTAGTCGCTGGTCTGAAGATGATGAAGAAACAAGCGAAGAATGTGTGTTTTTGGATACTGATGGCTTCTGGAAAACTTCTGACTGTTCCTCTGAAAATCGAGGTGCTATTTGCTACGCATCAGACAGTATGTATCCTAGCATCATACTTACAAAAGCTGAATTTTGTTTTATTATGAAGCGTATTTGATAATTGCAGATTGTAACTTCAAAATTACAACTTTTTTTAACTTGCATTTCCTCAGACAGGCTGATTTGCATGCCAGGAAAAAAAGAAACAAACTTCAAATAGGGGGCACAGACCTGTTAGTCTAAATCCACGTTCCTTACAAATGAATTCAGCATGGGTGCTTTGGGCCAGACTGTACCCTACGTATTGTCGACTGATTCTACCTTTGCACTGTTTCTGTAAGGTTGTTGCATACTAATCTCTCTCACTTGCATGTGGAAGAAGATTCAGCTACCTCTGTACTATTTACATCTTAATATTAGGACCTCCTGAAATCCCTTCAGACGTAGAAGTCTGTACAGGGAGGAGGTACATGACTAGGTGGAGAAGAAAGATAGCAGGTAGACACTGAATTGAAAGGCATAAATTAAAGTCACCTGCAGTTCACAAAACCCTTCTAAATATGTACCACTTATAGCAAGACAGGTTAGAATATAGCAGGACATCTTTTGGGGTGGGGGGGGATACATATGTAGCATGGCCCTTTTCTGAAAAATAAAAAAGATCTTTCCAAGAGATCATCACAGATTTCTTCGCTATGAGACCATTATAATTTGTTTTGGTTTTTTTTTTCCATGAGGGGACACAGTTAAGCCATTACTGTGACTCAGTATGTACAACAAAGTGTGTACTTGGCATTATGATATCCTTAACTATTTCGTGCTTGCAGTCTGAGCAACTGCAGGAAGAATCCTTCTCACTTCTCAAGTATTGGGTAAAGCCACAGAACTGAGATGTGTTGCCAGCTATGAATAGCTTATTTGTTATGGTGATTTACCTTCATACAAGAGGCAATAAGAGCTTTTAGCTATTAGTCCACACTTGGCACTTTTATGTAGGGATTTTATTCTTAAAACTCTATTACATAACAATTATGAAAAGTTGTAAGCGTCTGTCTTCTTACTGCTTACATGCTTACTGCTGGTTTTGTTACTTTAAAAAAAATCACCATTGTGAGGAAACTGAAAACAACGATGTATTACACATTAGAGGATGGCACTTAATTTGTCTTCCATGTTTTTAAATGGTACCTGAAGGTGGTTTGTGGTGTGTCAGGTTAAGTGTTGGTCCTGAATGTCTTCTTTCCCTTCCTTAGAGAAGATTGAAAAAGAACAAGTTACACAAGTTAAGTGCCCACATAAGATTAAAAATACACCCTGGATATCATTTAGAAACAATTGTTACACTTTTATGATAACAAAAAATAGATGGAGAGAACTGAAGTCTCAAGAAGCTCATCATTTATGCAAGAAAATGAGTAAGTACTTTGTCATATTACAGGTATTTTTGGACTTATATCAGCTTGAGGGAGATGAGTTTTAGATTTGAGTCACTGTCTTAAACCGGCAGCAAAGTGAGTGTTGAGAAAGGTTGTAGCATTTGGAATTGTGCATTAGTGTTGCACTGCGTAATGCTGTTTGCCCTTGCACTACGTTGATAAAGAGTGCCAGAGCATGGGTGGGAGAGTTTGAGAGATGGCTAGGAACTATTGAATTCTGAGATCTCTGAAAAACTGGAAGGTTGGGGTTTTTTCTCTTTATAATATGCAAGTTTTAAATAGGTTGGGTAGTTGTTATCCCCTTGGCAACATTCTGGCTTTACAGTTTATTTCATGGGGTTTTTTTTCCCCCCTTGCTGTGTGGAACATTTAGGTGAACAAAGTAAACAGACTGAGAATAGTCCAATTCAGAAAAGCACGTGGGCTTTTCCTGTCCATCCTGAATGAAGTGTAAGCTTAGGAACAGCTTCCCTCTTGTATTAAAATATTGCTCATGGCACTTCGAACATGCATCTTTCCAGAAACTGTTCTTATTTTTCATTAATTGATTTCAATTCAGTTTTTTTCTTAATACTGTTTCTTTACTAGGCAGTTCAAGAAAATCAGGAAAGGTTGCTGATATTTTTATGTTCTATGTGGAGAACTTTTACTACATGAAACTTGAAGTGACAGTAGAACCCACAAATGTCTCTAGAGCTGATGTCTTTCATTTATCCACAAAACCAGGGGAAGCACTGTTGATAATACCTTTGAGAATTGTTTTTGTACTGTTCATTTAGTTATTATGTTATAAAGGTCTAGCCTTTACACATTCTTGACCTATCTGTAATAATTAACAATAATAGCAAACAAAATATTTATTTTGTAACTGAAAGGTGAATTTGTAAGAAAGTAATTTAAAAAAATTTTCAACAGACCCAGAAGCATTTGTTCTTAGTGTTCGAGATGAAGAAGAGAATAACTTCGTTACTGAGCAGCTTCGTTCATTCAGCGGTCTGGCTATGTGGGTCTGGCTGGGTGTGATTTATGATGACAGTGGTAAGATTTAAGTTTTTTTTTTTTCTTAATAATTGGATTGGAGACAAAGTGTGCAGTATTTTAAGTGCATGATTCTTGCATGTTTCAGTATACAACTAAAGTGAAACTGAATGCAAACCTATAATAATGCTTATCTTCTAGAAGAAAATAACTGGACATGCTTCCTGTTTGTGTGATAATTGGATTCAGTATGTTCTGTTTAGTCTAGATTTGATTTCCTTGGAAAGCAGGACTTAAAAGGGCCTGGATGAGTAATGCTAACATATTTAGCATTGCATATGGAACTGATTTACAGTAACTTAGAGTATCACTGCATTTTTTCTAAACTGAATATCTGTTAATGTCATTAATATATTCAAAATTAAATGGTATTTGTACACATAATGCCAATGTTTTAATAAATATGCAATGTTTTCCACAGATAAAGTTCTGAAGTGGTATGACGAAACTCATCTGACTTACAATAACTGGAGGCTGGGAAGACCTAACATAAAGAAGAACAGTTTTTTTTCTGGTGTAAATCTTGATGGTTTTTGGGATATTTATAATTATTCTCAAAGTTGGCATGCTCATCACTATAATGTGTACAGTATTCTTGCCTGTAAAATCGAAAGGGGTGAGTAGTAGAGAAGATTTATGTGTAGTATTGGAGTGTTGGATGAGGGTCATAATGTAAGTCTTGGTTGTGCGGTACCTGCTGTATAAGGCTTTGGTTTATCTCCCAGTGAAACACATGGCACAGCTGTCATGGGCTTCTGGGGTTATCTGTGCGTCACTGCTGTGATATTCTGATCAGGAGGAATGTGTTTGCTGTACTCCTCCATCAACTGCTCACAGTGTTCAAAGTAGCAAAAGATAACTTACTTGGTACAAGTGGCTTGTACTGAACACTTTAATGCTGGAATGACATTGATAGAGACGGATTTTAATGCTTTCTGTATGTTCCTAGTAACATGAATGAAGTGCACAGAACTTGTTATCTTCTTACTCTTTGAAATAGGACCCCAACAGCACAAGCCTCCATTGCCTGAGTCTATTCTACATGGAAACAGAACATACAGGATCCTTCAGAAAAAGTTAACATGGTATGAGGCATTGAGAGAATGCAAACACAATAGGAGTGATTTAGCAAGTGTACACAGTGAATCACAACAGTTATTTCTAGAAGATATTGTCAAGCAGGATGGCTATCCTCTGTGGCTTGGGTTGTCAATTCATGATGTAAGTATATACTGTTGGTAACCTCAGTAACAGAGCTTGTAAATAATTTTCTGCACAGGATATGAAATATTTTCTTATGCTTTTTTCCAGTTTCTTGGAATTTCTATTCTGTGTAGTAAATTACCTACTTTTTCAACCCCATGTAACGTATGTTAGAGAATATTAAATTTTAATGTATGTAGCCACACTGAGATATTTTTCCAAATCCTTGAAATTTTAGAATAATATAAAGGTCCCACCCACATCATGCCTTGTGGCACAAAGAAGTGCAATTTGTAACACTACCTAGCTTTAGAGGCTCCAAATTTATGGCCCTCTGTAGGGTCAGATTCCATTAGCAAATACAATCAGACAGGGCTGTATGGAGCCTGTTTAGTCCAGGTCAAGACTGGCCCTTCTCCCAGGAGGGATAGCAAGAGACAGTGGCAGATCTTCCTCCTCCTCTGTCTGCTTAACCTTGGAGCCAAAAGCCTGTGGCTCCAACCCTGCTCTCCACACTACTCCCCAGACCTGGCCATGGTAGTTAATTGGCAAGAATAGCCCTCTGCAGAGAAGTGTGTGTGATTTCTATGCATACCTTTACTACCTCTGCCCGTCCTTTCGTCTGAATGGGTCCCTCCACCTCTCACAACTGACCCTTCATTGTCATGGGTTTCCAGCAGCGTATCTGAAATAGGAACTAGCACAGCAAACCATTTTCGAGCTGGCCAGCTTTACTTACCGAGACTGTCTCAACAGTTTAGCAGTTCGCAACATATCTAATAACGTTCATAGCAAGGAAGGCAGACTACTTCAACGCAACAGCAGGATGAAATTAAGTAAAATGTTCCCCATAGAATAAAACAAGCAGAATTGCAGGTTTAAACTTACAAACATGCCCCAATTTCTCAGATCACACAAGTGAGCAGGATTTCTATGTTAAGAATTGATTGAAATGTTGTACATTTATTCGGTATGGATTTAGAAAATGAGGCACTTGCACTTTATCACTCTACAAGGGATAAATATTCCTACATGACTTATTAATGACTGACAAGATTTAACCACGACCATATGCAGTGGTTTAAGAATTGTGGGTTTTTTCTTTAATTAGGGAAGTAAAGCTAATTTTGAATGGTCAGATGGAAGCAACTTTGACTACTATCCTTGGGAATTAGAAAACTCAAATACTACTGAGAACTGTGTTCTATTGGATACAAAAGGGTCTTGGAACCGTACAAAATGTACAAATATTGCTGAAGGTGCCATTTGTTACAGTCCTCCAAACAGTAAGTATTATTTTTAATGTTTTGTGAAGTTGTCTTAAGTATTCTATCTTTACATGTTGTATTTAGAACTAGAAATGAAGGCTGAAATACTACACGTGATTCCCTCTTTAAGAATAGTTGTCTATCAGGAACAATAAAACACTTTTTAATACTTAAGGGAGATTAATTCTCTCCATTCCAGTGGCGAAAATCTAAACCAATCCTGGTCACTTTTTGGTCATCTGTGTTACGAATATCAAATTGTATGTATCTTTTCTGAATTGAAATCCGTATCAAACATGTACACCAAACTTCAAACCCCCCTAGAAGGCAAAAAAAAAATGGTTCCCAAGTCTTTGGGACTCATCTTATGCTCATTTTCAAATAAATTTATCTATGACACATGAAGAAGGAATGTGAACTGTTGAATCATGGTTGTTGGTAGGAGAAGTAGTCCTTGTTAATACTTACTGTCCTGTAACTACAAAGAGACTAAGTGCAAAATCCTGCAGCAGAAATAATGTCACTTTCTTTGTCTTTGCAGAGAGACAATTACAGCCACAGCAAGTGAGCAGAGCCCCAGGATGCCCGCAAATCAGTGGTACCCTACAGTGGATACAGTATAAGGATCACTGTTACGCATTTGACATGGCGTTCTACAATTTTTCAGTATATAATGTGGAAGATGCTAAGAAAGTCTGCCAGAAACTGAGTATGTTTAGACTCTTTATCACATTACAACTTGTAATTAGACCATTATTTGAAAAGAAAAAAAAACCCCAATAACCAAAAAACCTACACTGGTTATACTTTAGCTTTTATGCTTCTTTAGTTTAGGAAAAGTAATAGCAAGCTTTTTTTTGAACCTGATTAAGGTTCTTGGTAAAACTCTGTAATGTGCTGACAGTTTGTTTGGCACACAGATATCTGCGAGTAAAATGCAGATAGCCATTGATAGAGGATTCAAAAATTTAAGGCTTACAGTTTGGAGGAAACCATTTTATTTGCATACAGTTAACTTTATTTATAATCAAGTTAGTGCTGTTAGCAGTGTTTTCTTACTATATCCTTGCATCAGCTGCTTGCTAATAGGGAGCCTGCTAACCTATCGAATGGTTCAAAGCACGTACTTTATAGATATTATTAAGTCACATAATATCACTAAAAGCCTTAATTCTGTGTAAATTAAAGGATTTTCTTTCTTCTTTGATAAGC
The DNA here is from genome assembly GCF_000690835.1 of Fulmarus glacialis. Classification (NCBI taxonomy): domain Eukaryota; kingdom Metazoa; phylum Chordata; class Aves; order Procellariiformes; family Procellariidae; genus Fulmarus; species Fulmarus glacialis. The sequence goes on along the minus strand of NW_009186959.1, from coordinate 46,588 downwards.
TGTGTGGGGAATTGTATTGTGGAAGATGATGTTAAGCAGTCTCGTGTATAGAATTTTTAATCAGCTTCTTAGCTTAGAAGCTAGTGACTGTCATAACTTACTTTTATTGAATTATCTTATGATGTGAAGTTGAACTCGCTATGTAGGATGAAAAAGAAGAGGTGCAAGTAGTCCCAGTCCTGGATGCAGTTTTATATTCAATCCTACCTGGCCTGGTAGTTGAAAGAGAAAGTGATCTTTCTCTAAAGTTTCTGGCATATATTTGCATATACTTGTAAAGAGTGGGTACACTCTGAGCCTGTTTCCTGTATACCTTTCCTCCCTCTTATTCCATAATTGCTATAACACTGTATAAAACCCGAGACACAATGAGAGATTGATTTAGAAATTAACTTGACTCAGCAAAATGCCAGGCTTTTGTTCAACTGTATTTTTGAAAAGGGCTTATTACTTGGACAAGACTAATAATTCTGAATGTGGCATATCTTTTGATATCTTCCATGTATGTAATCCATAGCTGCAGTAAGTTTACTCCCATTTTATTTTGTATGACCTGCTTGAATAACCAGTCATCTGAAGCTGTCTTGTATAACATCATGCTATATTTTAGGGAATGGGGGTTTATGTCTTTATTCTGCAGGTTACTTCAAACTAACGTTACAAGCCCAGATCAGCAAATCTTTTCCCGTAGTAATTGTTCCCACAGAAAACTCAATGTACAAGCACCATGAAAAATCTCTGAAGTTGCAATTCTGACTGGTTTTCTCTTCCCCTTAGATCCTTCAGCAACCCTTCTGACTATAGTGGATGCTGAAGAAAATGCATTTGTGAGCGCACACATAAAGGAAAATGATCTCATCACCAAGAACGTATGGCTTGGCCTAGCTCAGAGCTCTAAGGGTAAGAAGTAGCAACCATGTATGAGCATGAGTGTTTCATGTGGTAAATCAAAATGCATAAATCCTCAAATAAGAATACAGTTTTGTAGTGTTGGTAACCTACAGTAACTTCTGCCTGAGGTTGGAATCCCTCATTTAGCATTATAAAGCCCTTTGGCTGGACTTCATTGTAGCTTAAATGTTTTCCTGTTGCACACTTTATCAGGAGTCACTGAAATTCATTTTCCCCAACACTGTCATTGATGCCTAATGGTTAAACTGCAAATGCATCAAATGCTAAAAATCTGGAGAAGAGGTGTGGCTAAAAGTGATGTGTTCATATTTATTGGTTTTAATATATGGGATAGATAGTCAGACCTGTTTCTTTTAGCAACATAAAGAAATCAATAGATTGTGAATGTTTTGGTGATCTAAACTAAGCAAATTTTTTTCCCAACAGATCAGACCCTGAACTGGCTTGACGGCTCATCAGTTAACTATGTCAACTGGGAAAATAAAACTGCAGAAGTCAATGAAAAATGCAGTGTTATCCTGTCTACAACTGGCACGTGGTCCAAAGTTGACTGCAGTCATAGTCAAAGCAGAGTGGTTTGTAAAGCTCCTTTAGGTACGGAAGCATTGATTTTAGCAGAGACTTAATTTTGTAGTGGCTATATTCAGGATTTTCTTTTTTTTGGTGGGGAAAGTCTGTGTTGAAATAATGAAAGTGCAATTCACAAAAGAACCCGTCAAGTACCTCTGCCTAAGCAGGAGCCTTCGGTTGCTGTTTTGCCATAACATTGCATTGCATTTCAGGGGCAAATTCTCTGGGAATTTACTTCTCCTGGCTCCCACTATCCACTTAAAGGGTAAGGGAGAGAACTGAAATTTCCACTTAAAAGAGAGCATAGAGTAGTTGCTATTGTTTCTTACCACAGGGTATCTCTCATAGGTGAGTCTGTGTAGGTGGGAACAGAAAGACTTCTGCTTGTAATAGATTCCAAATAAGCAGGTACTCCAGATTGTGTTTTCAGTCGTGAGGAGGCTTCTGAAAATGGCACCCCGCAGCTTCAGAAAAAGACTTGGGCCTCACGTTACTTCCTGATACTCTGCTGTGTCCAGGAAATAAAGCAGTTACCCGAGCATTAAGCAAGCAAGTTTCTGAGAAGCAGTGGAATTTTTCTGATTTTGTATACATCTTTACTGAAGTGGAAATGCAGGAACAGATTTAACTTCATGCTGCTAAGGCAGACCTCAACAACATTTTTTCAGTCCAAGGGAAGCATAATTCCCTTCCGCTCCAAGAGAGTCCAGGAACTCATTAGATTTTTGAAGTATACAAACCTTGAAATGAGTGCAGCATTTACGAATAGGTTTTTGGGACCTCTGGGGTCCGTTCCAACCTAAACATGATTAGGAAATTAACAACAGAATGATCAATAGCTAATAGGTGCTGATTCATATGGGAACCTAACTTCCCACGTGATGAAGTGAAGACTATTAATATGACGAAGCAGTTTGCCTTAACTGCAACTAAATGCGTGTAGTATTAGTGTATAGCTACCTAAGCATCAACTCCCTGACAAAATATTCTTTCCAAAACTCTCTTAAAGAATAACTATTTGTGTTTTCTTCTGTTACAGGTTCTAATCATACTGGGGTGGCTGTAGCATTTGCCTTGCTAATTATCTTTGTCCTCATTGTTGGATTAGTGTGGTATCTCTATAAAAAGAAGCGTCTTCACTGGAGTGCCTTCTCTTCAGTACGCTATCAAAGAGGGATGAATGATGATGAAACCGATGATGTGTTCACAAAAGATAGCTATTGAGAAACTGTTCTTTCTGGGCAATTTAGCATGAACTTCACTATGTGAAGCCATAAGGAATGAACTACTTGACGTTTTGTTACTTCTTTTTGGAAAAGTAGTAAGAAGGTTATTAATGGGGGCTAAATTTTGTTCTTTTATACAAGTGCAATTTTTATTCAAGTCCATGGTAGTTATTTACATTTGGCCTCAGCCATTTAAGGTGCAAGGTTTCTAGTGATATTTTTAAATTTACAGTATTTTCTCTCTTTACTGGAAAGAGTTTTTAATGGAATAATTAATGCCAACAGTACTTCATGCAACATCACCTTAACGAATGCACTTAAAATCGCTAGATGAATTCTGTAGCTTTGTACAATTATCCATCAATAATTTCATGCCAAATGATGTACCATTTTGATATGCTATAAGGGTTTTGCTGCTAGCATTGCGTTACCCTGTAGAAGCTAACACAAAGACGATAAATAGGAGACAAATTGTCTTTGTGTAGCAACTTTTGTAATAAGCAGTTATAAATTTTGATATAGCAGGGAAGAAGGGAGTTACCAGACAACTAAGTATTCATTCCCATCCAACTAGAATTTAAATTTTCTTGTTATAGTGGAGGAAGACTATATTGTGATTTTTCTTCCCCCCCCAAAGACACACACAAAAAAAATCATGTTATAGTGGTGAGAGAAGACTCTTCCTTAGAATGTAGAATATATGTACATTTTGAATAAAGACTTATGGGGAATACCCTGCACTAAAGCTATGCCATCTAGGAGTAAATTAAATAAACATAGAATATTTGAAGCCTGAGACTGGCAAGCTGGCAGATCACTACTCTTATCTCCTGAAGGTGGTAGTGGGGCTAACAAAAATACCCATTAAGGGCTAACTGCAAACACAAGCAGAACTCAAGATATAGTAAAAGCCTTAGCCCTACAAAAGCAAAGGCATGAATGTTATATTTTATCCTGTGACATAACTGTTCTTTAAGTAAATGGTTCAGTTTCTTTTCACAGCTCCTTTCACAAAATTTTGAAAGCTGAATGTTTACAGTGAAAATCAGTATCTGGACCTAAGCATTAATTAAATAAGATTAAAAAACCTGCACTTAGAGAAAGACGTACCGAATTCTAGCTTATGTCTTCAAACTACTCTGAAATTAGACCCGAGTGATTTTCTTGTAGATCAAAACACAGAAGAGACCTGCTCCATTTTATGATCACCCAAGGACAGTGTTGCAGTACAGTGTTCCTTGTTCTGTAATGAGATACTCCCCTAATACATTTACTTCCCCTAATACTCTTATTTATACTAGGGTTAAATGCCTAACTTTGTAAGTGAAATATGTCATCTGTCCAAGAAACAAGATAAATTTTTTTTTGTGAGAAAGAATGTATGATAAATAAACTTGTGTACGTAAATGCTAAAAATACTTGAGTATTTTACATAAAACTTAAACTTGATTTTTGTATGTGATGAGTCACTGTGGCCTTTTCTATGCACTCCAAAGAAAACTATAAAGGGAAAAAGGGAAGACAGAATTGTATCTATTAACTACATTAATGATTTGATCAATTAATGTTTTGAAAAAGTCTTTAGACTTTTTTAATGCACAATGCAAAGAACAGGCACATTTAGTTCTGTGAAGGAGGATATGTAAAAGACCAAATCCATTCCCCATGTAATGGTGGTATATGATATGATAAATAGGAATACACTTGGTCTGACGTGCTGAGAAAAGTACTACTGATTTCTCTGAAGCAATGGTGCGAGGTCATGATGTTCAACTGCCTTTTTTCCCCTGCAGTTTACTTACGTTGACAGCACTTTTCTTTGTTCTTGTTTGCACTATTTTGATAAGCAAGTGTTTATCGTTTGTATTAAGAAATAGAGAACTTCTTGTAGATACCGCTTTAAAGCCTGTTAAAACAGCAGCCTGAAGGGGCACAGTAAAGGAACCATTGTGTTAGTTTGCTGATCAAAGTAGTAAGCACTTTTGCTGTTTACTTGGTACTTTGGGCACAATTGTAAACATTTTCTTTCTTCTTTCTTGAGGTAACTTGTAGAAAAAGTAGTTATGATGATAGTTACTATATAATGAAAATAATTCTCACCCATCTTAAACTTGGTATGAGAAGCGTTTGAAACGTAACAAAGCCTGGTTCCTGTCATCTTCTGGTTTAGCTTATACGCCTAAGTGCTTTGCCAAATGACTCCTAATGTAATGGACTAAAAAAAGTGGTGTTTATTGTCCTTTTCTAACAACAGTAGTAAGTGGGGAAAATTATTCACAAATTCTCATGTTTTGAGATTTACTAGTTTTATAGATGTTTATACTTTGAGCATTTTTAGGTGTGAATCTGAAATGGAAAAAGGAAATTAGTAATAAAATCCTAATTCTCCAACACACATGAATATATACTTTTTATAAAGAATGGTATATGTTATTCTTATGAATGATGTAAATAATTTTTAAGGCCCCATTTCTCATATTTGTTCATCATACCCAAGTTGTCTAATCACTGGTAATTGTTATTTGAGTAAGCACAACTGCCTTAGCGCAGGTGAGTAACCCACTTTGTTTGATACACATAGAAAGATTATTTAGCAGTATTGTTATTGAAAGAATAAAGTTAAATAAAACACTAAACTGCTTACACTGGTTTTATTTCCATGGAAGCAGTTATCACAGCTAAGGTACAGCTCATTAATCTCTGGGTAAAAAAAGCACATAGCACAGGGGCTGTGATCACAATTAAAGCAGATCAGTAAGTGTTACCACGATAAGAAAACTTTAGAGGTAATAAAAATCTTTGATGTATTTAAAAAGAATGCCAGTAACTTTTTTTTGCAGTTGAAAACATACTTTATCATGGAACATGGTTATAATACCTAGCTTTTATCAAGCTGCTTCTGGGTTTGCGCAGAAAGGGAACATTACTCTGCCTTTTTTTTTATTCAGGCTGTAGTTCGTTAGCATCTTGTGGCCCATCTTGGCTCCAAAGCAGTTTATAAGGGCTCCCAACATAACTCCTCATAAAATATGGGCAAAGTTAAGTTACTTTCAGCCATGTAACATTTGCAATTAAAGCATGAGATGTATTCATTTTAAGCATCGTCTGAACTCTGAATTCCAGACCTCCAAAATCTGTGACTGCTGGTCAAAGGGCAGTGTTATTTTTACTTGCAGTAATGGCTTGCTGTGCTTGCTGGGAGAAACATCCCATTGCGCAAAATGATGAACGAGGTCATCTGTTTCAAAAACATTAATTAAAAACTGAAGATGATGAGCAGAGAAATAGAAGCACAGAAATGAAGCGCTTTTCCCAGATCACAGAGCAATGGAGTTGGGAAGACATCCTAAAACTCCTTCATCTCGGAGCACAGACTGTCTGCCGGACTGTGGTTGCTCTGGACAAAAACTGTCCAACTTCAGGTAAATGCACAAAGGTTTTTTGTACGCTTACAACTTGATGTGTGACTCTGTCTCATTGGACTCCCTCTTGTTAGGGCAGAGCTCGCTCCTGTGGGAATGGGCTCCTCCCACGGCGAGTAGAGCAGCATGGGTTTTGGTTCCTCTTCCTGAGTTTTGCCCAGTCTCTGAAGACTGTGTCATGGAAAGGTTAATCCACGCCTGCCAGTAGACCAGGCAGCATTTTTTTTTCTGTTTCTGCATCAATAACTTAATTGACACAGAAATCAACCACAAGTGCTTACGCGTAAGCAGCATTTGGGCCTGATGCATTTGTTACATTTCTTACCATTTCTTCCTTTTTCTTTAAACCAAATGCACCATCTGCTCATTGCTCTGGACATATGTTACACATCTAAACATTTTTGAAAGGAGGAAGTAAGGAAGTAAATTGCGTGGCCTGTCAGTGATACTTTTTTCGCGAGGCTGCAAATAAACAAAGACCAAGCATTACTTTTGTTGCTAAAAGTCAGAATTACAATTTGGGCCCTTTATGCATCCGCTGTTGCTGCGTGTATGGAGCACAGTGGGATATGTAACACCCAGGTTCATAATAGTCAGTCAAATTCATGTCAAGAAGTACATAAAGTTCTTATTGACCAAATTAAACAGACTTTGCATAGTTTTAAAGCGAGAACTATGAGCAATATTAAAGAACTAAGCTTAGGAAAAACAGGAGATTAGCTACTGGAGAGAAAAATTCAATTGTCACTCTAATGGACCTTTCCCATTTAGTTCTGAAGAGTTTTAAGATGAGAGTTGACAAAGCACTAGAAAAGGTAATTTTCTGCTGATAGCAAATTAACTTGCAAATGGTGCATAGCATAAATGCCATTTTAAAATGCTGTTATCTTGTTTTTATTCCTTTAGGGTATTTTCACATTGAAAACTCCTGTGCACTCTATCGTAATATCTGCCAGTAATTAAGATTTTTAACAGACTGGGGGGGGGG
>NW_009186959.1:22443-39439 GCF_000690835.1 Fulmarus glacialis | reverse complement strand
TGGGGGGGGGGGTGGGGGTGTTTACCAGATGAGGTTTTTATTGTGATTACACAGTAATGCAACACAGACTGTAAGTCCTTCTGGATTTCTATTTGCCAATGCAGAAGGGACTATAATTATAAACAACAGAACAACAGTTGTTTGTTCGCTTTGCTCCTTTTCAGCATAAATAGAATAATTTACTCCAAGGTGGCTTTTAAGAAAGTGGAATTTCAGTGATACAAAACAATTACTGCAAAATGTGCTTTCTTCATTATGCTGGCCCCGTATGTGCACATTTTTTGTTAGAACAAATGAGAACAAAGATCTTTTTCTACATTCTGTATCTCATGACACTCATATGGATAGTAAGCGTTCTACTCCTGCTTTCTATTAAACTTCTGTTTTCAAATGTCATGTGTCACAGTTCCCCTTTAACGGATGATACAGAAATAGATACTTATACAAAAAGAAGGTGCTTATACTCTGTAAAAACTAGCAGGATTTGTATGCGTATTCAAATTAAACTTACAAAGTAGTTCATTGAGTTGACTTCACAAATGTGCATGATTGAATGTCATCCCCATTAGCAACTGAACTGCTTTCTGTTTCATTGAATGTCTTTATTTTCATGAACATGATCTGGGTATTTAAAGAGCATCTTGTGTCAAGTGAGAAGTGAATTATACATGTATGTGGATAACAGGAGGACACATTTACCCAGGCCTTGGATCGTGAGCTACCTGGAGGAAAAGGGCTGGGTTCCTGAAATTTCCATCTTATATTGTCTCCTACGGCCGCCGTTCTGCTTTGTACCTGTTCTGTCTCATACCAGCTTCGCAGCACTGACAAATAGGCCACCAAATGATGAACACACCACCACGGACACGACAGCCAAACAGGCAGCCTTTCACCAGCGCAAGCTGCTGGGAAAGGAGACCGGAAAGCACCTCTTCCGAAAGAGCGGCCGCCAGCCGGAAAGGCGCGGGATGAGCACTGCCACCAGCCCCACCACAGGGTGCCGGGAAAGGGCCAAGCGACCCGTAGTGCCGGGACACCACGGCCCTGGCAGGGGTGGGTCTGTTCCCCTCCTCTGCGAGGAATAAACCTACAGCAGCCAGGGAGAGAGCAGCTCTCTCCACCCTGGCCCAAGCACTCGCAACGCAACAGGGAGGAGTTTGCCACAGGCAACAGCGCTCCCCTCCCCCAGCCCCAGGGGACTCCCTCCACACCTCCCCACCAGCGATTCTCCTCCGTGCAGACTCAGCGCCTTTGTACCCCACGCCAGTCTCACCTTGCAGGACGAGCTCTGCTTCTAAGCACTTAATCACAGGCCTTCCTACGCATCTCTTTGCTCACAGGGGACGACTAGCCAAGATGTAGCTATCCTAAAGGAGTTGGAAGGAGAAGGCTCCTGGTTTAAATACTGCTCTGCCCATGGGCACACCCTGACGAGGCACAAGTGGGGACAGCTGCGTTTCCCCTCACTTACTCAGCTTGGTGCTGCAGCAGGACAAAGAGGCAAGACGGGTGAGTTGCTCCTATGAATGCATCTGCTCCATTACTGGACTTGCCCAATGCCTAACCCGTTACAGAACCAGTTGAGTTTATACTGACGGGCTGTCACTTTTTGAGTAAGAGTTGCATAGGATTTACTGGTGCTTGGTTTTACAGAAGGGACACATTTGGGTCGTAATCCTGAGACACCACAGCATTTTGAGGAAGGCCTGAGGCATCCACCGTGCCGGGGGGCAGCGCCTGGGGCTGCGGGAGGCCACAGACATGTCCCTGGCTGCAGCGCTAGGAGGAGGCCGAGCTGGGCTCCCCACCAGCCCACTGGGCTCCCCACCAGCCTGCTGTACCCTGCAGCCGGCCGGGCTGCCCGAGCCTGGGGCAGCGGGTGGTAGCGCGCGTCTGGCAAGAACCAGGAATCGCCCAACACAGTGTCTTTGCTCTTGGTTGCATCCAGACTTAAACACTGGTGCAGAGTCCAGGTACAGCGTGCGATGGAGTCCTCCCTGCTGGGGTTTAAAAGGCTGTCCAGCACGCAGCTGAGCTCGAAGAGCTGCACTTAACAGGCAGGTAGAAATAAGTGAATTTTACTGGCAATCAAGTTCTCTGTGATCGCCTCTGTTTTGACAGTGGCATGGGGCCAGGGTGTATAGCCAATTGCAGCATCAGGAATCTCTGGTATAAAAAGTGGACAAGAGCTTAGCAAATTTGCAATCCACAGATTTAGGAGCTTGTATTTTACAGTGGGGCTGGAATTAATGTGTGAGGGATTTGCTTAAATGCCCAAGGGGGAGCATGTCATTTTGAAGTTAATGCACAGCATAATAATACAACATACAGGCTACATATGGAAAGGCTGTGTGTTTTAGAACAAAGTGTAAATAAACAGTTGACGTTTACAGTCAAACTGGTTTAATAATTAGATACATGTGCTTGTGATATAACTTACCAGGGGCTGTGGTTTTGTGTATAACCAATTTTATGATTACTGTGTAGGTGCTGATTATAAATTGTACCCTGGTCCAAAGTCCAACTCTAACACCCATTGGCATGAAACTGTTTCATAGAAAAGAAACATTAGAACATACAAACTTGCATTAACTATTAGAGAAATACTGGGGTAGGGGCCAGCAGGGGCTGCACACCACACTGACAGGGTGATAAAACAGAACTAGCATGGGCGGGGGAGAACACCATTAGTCGGCCATCGCCTTGGGTGGTTATTCACTGCAACAAGAGTCATAAATGAATTTGTGCATGCTGTCATAGTCATGCTGGACCTGCAGTGGTGCGTGTTTGCATGGCAACTGGGGTTGGCCTCTGCCTTTGCCACCAAGAAAAAAAAAAATGCAGCTTCAGTTAGTCACAGCCCAGCAGCAGCGCGTGGGGGGAGACGCCATGCCGGACCCTGATGTGACTGAGAGGTGTTGCGGCACAGGAGGGCTGCCTGGGAGATGTGTAGGCCAAGCGGCCTGTGTTCGGTTTTGACGCCCTCCTCCACGCAAACACGCAGTAGCTGCCTGTGTGTGACTTCAGGCTTCCTAAGCAGAAGGGAGGCAGAGACAGCGTGTTTTTGGAAGTGCACAGAAAGGAATGTAACAGCTGAGGAAAGAAAAGCAACTGCTGAAGTAAGCAGAGGCAGTTCCAGCCTCAAATAAAGACTGGGAAAGACTATGGAAGGTGATAAGCATGAAGAAACTGAAAATCTGTGAACAGTCGGAGATGAAATTGCACAGACCTATCTCCAGGGTCCCACGGCTCTCAGAGCATCTGACCAAGGGATATATGAGAGCATAGTAATGGGGATTACACATCATTGCTTGGTTTCCGAAGCTGTGTACGTATTGAAGGAACTTCCATCTGCTAGAGGACAGTCTGCCTGTGTTGCTGACAGCTCAGCTGTCCTCTGTCCAGATTTACCACTTTGGTGACACATGCTCTTAGGTGAGCACCGTGCCGGGTCACGCTACTGTAAGAGAAGTGCAGCTGGCAGCTTATTTGAGCTGGAAGCGATTTTCTGTTATTAGTGACTTCGGAGGTGCTGAAGAGAAGGGATGGAGCTGATCCTGCAAACTGGGACTTTGGAGATGATTTATGCCTTGCTCTGCTTTTATCACAGTAACCATCTCGGAACCAGTCCCTTGAACTCGAATGGGACATCTCCCACCAACCAAAGATGCGACCCAGCTCCAGTGAGCGGCAGAAGCTGGAAACAAACCTCCCCCATTGTAGTGGCAAATTATTGTCTGTAATTCGCCACAAATGCAAGATTTGCTTCTGAGGGGAAGGGCTGTTGTCTCCTCATGCCGTTGATGCCTGCTTTTCACTTACAAGTTCTGAGTGTTAGATCTCTGAGTAAACATCTTAACATGAGCACACAATGTCTATGAGTGAATACAGCCTATGCAATCCAATAATTTATTAAACTTTCATCTTGTAAAGCCAGTTACAAATTAAAAAAGACAGCAGAAGGAATTCTGTAATAGAAATGAGCAAAATTACAACACATAGTAATGGGAGTTACATTCCCAAGTGGGTTCAAGCTGCCTGCAGCAATCCAAGAGCCAGAACACAGAGACAGTGCAGAGTTAGGACAGGGATAATCAAGGCTATTCTGATACATAAAGAGATCTAGTCAGTGTACGGACCAATACAAAGTGTTACTTCTCAGGTCGCCTCTGCATTCCTGTTCTCTCTCACGTGTGACCTGGTCATCTTTTCGTTCTTTGTGACAAAAAGGGGATGTTTGTAGGATCCTTCAGTAAAGCTCTTTAAGGCAAAACTCCAGTTGAACGTACGATACACAGTAGTGGCTATCCTCTTAGGCTGCTTGCGTGGCAAGTGGACAGAGTGTTTGCACATGCTGCAGTGCAGTGGAAATGAAAGAAAAGCACGGATTATGTACACTGTGTTTTTTTCTTGTACTGTCATCCTCAAACTACAGTGTTCTGCAACACAGTATTAGTGACATGGCACAATTTGATGATGAATTGGAACGCAACCTGTTGCATACTGACTCCTAGTTTTCTTTTCTGTGAAATTTCTATTTCATAGTTAATAGTCCTTAGCTGCCACTTCCTCAGAAATGGAGACATCTGATTTTAAACGTGGAACAAGGCCCGCATTACATACAGCTCTACAGTTTCATTAAGAAACTGAATGGGCCTTTGCATTCTGGGATCCCAAGACTAGACAAGGGGCATAGAAAATGGCTAGCCACCAGGTTTCTTGATTGCTAATGCAACCAATTTATGATGTGACTGATACTGAATATTGTTTTAAACGAAGAAATCAAGTTTCTGAAGTCAAGAGACTGAAGATGACTGTCATCTTTCACTAAGAAGAAAAAAAAATTCTGCTTCTTCAAATTGCAAGTAGCTATAAAAACCTCCAAGCAGCAGTTATTTTGGCAAAACAGCATCGTTTTCAAGTTTTGCTGACGACTAGGGACCTAGAGGAGACTGGAAGGGGATTTGGGGATTCAGTGATGGGAGCAGTTCCAATTAGAATTTGGAGGAGGATGAAGGGTTTGGCATCTGCTTACAGAAGTACAGAGGAAGTGAAATTCTTGCCTATAACCATTTACCTAGGCACCTATTCACTCAGTAGGAAAGTTCACTTAAAACTAAAGCTCAGGGATCCCAGTCATCCTAAAATCCCATATAGAGAAAGAAGGAACTTAACACAGGCAGGCTGCTCACCATAAAAACCCCTGACCTCCATCTAAAACCTGGTGTTTGTGAAGAACAGCTCTTCTGGAAACACAACTAAATCAACCTCACGTCCTGAGCTGTATAGGGGAAAGGCAGTCATCAATTTTTAGGCAACAGGTGCTGCTTGGAATGTACCCACAATGGCACCTGATGATCTATTTCAGTGGTGCTAGTCCCAAAGATTTTCTCCTATGTTGGAATATTTAGAATTTTAACTTAAAGTGCCACTTTTTACAGCCGTGTACCTGTGAACTTCTGTTGGAAGGTAAAGAATCACCTCAGGTGGTTTTATTTGTTTTGTTTGTTTAATGCTCCCTCATGTAGCATTTGACCTTTTAGTTGGACCACTTGGCGTCAATTATACAAAGGCATTTTCTTTTAAGGCCAGATCAGATCATTAGTATATCCTGAAGAAAAAACCCACAGTGACTTATATTTTAGAGTTGCTTGCAAAATAAATAAAACCCAAATATTCTTTTAGCAGCCCATGCTGCGATCCCAAGATCCCAGATGTTTGCGTGTTGGAAATTCATAAGGAAGCTTAAGTTTGCCTCCTGTAGTGCAGAAATGATTCTTGTGAATTTTTCTGCCAGTATGACAGGTAATGGTGAAAGCAGCAGAGAGGCAGGCAGGAGAAGGAGGATGCTTCTGATGTTGCTTCTTTAAGGTACATTGTTCATCGAACAAGCAAGGGAAAAAACAAGTTTTGGGCCATTAATATTTAACAACAGTTGTTGCTGTTTAATGTCTTTGGGCATAGGTGCAAATCCTATGGTACTGTAGATGTCACTTCAGTTTTCAAATACAGTAGTCAGTCAAGTGGAGTTCTTAAAAAACATCTTTGCTACACTTGTGCTGGCAAGTTGCAAACACCAATCATTAAACAACTGCCTTTTTCTCATGGCAGTTCATTCATATCACCTAGTCCAGATGCTAGCATGACTGTCCACACTGGTGGCTGATTTGACGCTGCAGCGTTTCTTCACAATCATGTTGATGTATGCTTTCATGATCTTTATTATCTCGCCCACCTAGAGAGAGAACACAGTAACAGAGGATAAGCACATTAAAAACCTAATTCCACTGAGGCATGCCAGACATTTTGCAGGAAAAGATTCCCCTTGCCCAAAGTCATGGCACTATAAATTTTGCATGTAATACTAAATGTGAACATGACAGTAAGGAAAGTGAAAGAAATGACAAGTTTGTGCTCTGTTGTAGCGACACTTAAAAAGCTTGTAGCTCAAAGAAAAGCAACTTTAACGCTACTAAACTTTTTTTTTTTTTTAGTTTGTGAACTTCCCTTTATATACTTACTGGAAGGGAATGAAAAAAATTGAGCACACTCATGAGCACCCAAAATTAGAAATTCCCAGTGCACTGGAAGATCATTCAACCTCCTTCACTTTCTAACCAGGGTTGTTGTTTTTTTTTCTGTTTATCCCTGTATTCAAGAAGAGGTACCATGGCACTTTAGGCTTAAGCTCCCTTCATCTTTTTCCTTGGCGGTCCAGTCCATTCAGCAAGAGTTCTCACATATAAACTTGTCTAGTCCATGGAAATTAGAGCTTTACTGAAGTGCTAGTACAACAGCACATACAAGAAGTCTTGTGCTTTCATGTACCTGGGATGTTTCAAAGAACATTTCTCTCTCATCCACTGTAATTTTGAAGGTGTTAGGCTGTGGTGCTCCGAAGAAAACAATGTGCTCATACTGGAAAGTTTCTAGTGGTTTAGGATCCCCTCGTTTGTAGACAGACACATTCTCTGTGCTGACTCCAAGCCAAAGATCGTTTGGAAATCCACCCTCCTTGCACTGCAGAAAGAGAAATGTGAAATTTTGCATAAATGCAGTGGAGGATCAAATAATCTTTGATTTAAGGAAAAGCCCTCCATTTCTGGCTCCTATAGGACATTTCAACTCTTCATCCCAATAGAAAAAATAGGATGTCTGCAAACGGAGTCTTGTAGGCACTCCTGCTTCAAAGATTTAGAAGTGACATGGCTGTGAGTCAAATACTAGTTGAGTAATAAATAGTTGTAATACCTAACAGCTCTCATCAGATTTTAAAGTGATTTAGGAAGTCAATATTCCACTTATCATTTAACAGATAATATAGTGAGTGCAAGCAACTTCCCATGGAATCCACCTAGGCACACCAAAACTGATAAAACTGGAACTGTGGATTCCCGCTCTAGCAGGCTAAGCAGAGGGATCTAAGTGACCCAGTCTGAGCAGTTTCTGTTGTACTGCTGCAGGACAGGATTGCACTTTTTGCCAGTAAGGACAATAGAGCTTCATTTTACTTTTGCTTTCACTAGCCACCACCTCCTTAAGCCCAGAAAAATTTCCCAAATTCTACTGCTCTTCTAATGAAGTGGGAATCCATTGTCTCCCTCCATTTACCAGGACGCACCAGCATGCTTGCTCTGTGCTCTCTGCATCACACCTCTGTGAGCATGTGGTACTGCAGGCTTACCCTAAGCTTACTAAGGCAAAATGCAATCAGTTCCAGAAATTCCCTTCTGCTGCTGAGCAATGTAATACACATAGCTGTATCTCTTCTCCAGACTGATGCCTCTCCTTGGTAGTAGTTACATAAGTTTATACATCGCTCACCTCAACGTCAAAGAGGGTTGACCCATAACCCGGCCACTCCTTTACAATGGACATGTATTTCACCATGGCCTGATGCTGAGAGAGTCCCTGCAGCTTGGTCCATTTCTGTGCTATGCTTGCCCGAGCAGCTGAAAGCTCTTCCTTTACCCACATCTCCATCATCTGCTCTTCTTCTACCTTCTGCTTCTTTACAGAGCCTGTCTTGAAGCTACGTTTCAAAGTCCCTTCAAGGAAGCTGGTCCGTCTCCTCTCCAGAGTGTGACTGGTAGTGCCGCTGCTCTTTGTTGAGTGCAGTATTTTGGATTTTAGTCTGTTAACTGGGTAGATTCCATCCAGGGTCCAACTTATTTTAGAATAATCTCCATGAAGGTACTGCAGCCGTAGAGCTGCTAGGCGCTGCAGAGTGTCCTCTGGTGCAGGAAAATGGCCATCTATGAGGCTTTCGTGAGCCTACAAACAAACAAAAAGTCCCCCAAACTCATTAGAAAGCAGAAGCACACTTTATTCACAGCTGGGTCCATGTACAGATTCCTATGGTATCTGCCCATCCCAGCAGGAAAGACATAATTCAGGAGGTCAAAGCAGACATTATAATAAAGAAGTCAAAGTCTGCAAGTGGTCGATGTGGAGGGAACACCTCTTTCTGCAAGCCTGGACAGGACAGAGACCTCTGAGGGGCCCCTATCCTGTACTGAAAGTCTTACAATGAGGAGTCTTTAGGTCTGGAACAGATGGGAGAGACCGGAATTGAGACAATTTGTTTTGTACTGTACCAGCTACAGCTCCTGTGTGGAGATTATATTCAACACCAGAAAATGAGATGTAATAAACTCAAGACTTAATCTCAGTCTCACTGCACACCAGCGTCTCCCACCTCCTCCTCTTTTATCTGGTATCTCCCCCAACCTTCTTGCTTCCCTTTGCCTGTTTTTCTGTGAAATATATTTATTATGGGGTTTTTTTGCTACATCCGTCTAATGTCTGGATAACATCTACTATCCTACTGTTACTTCTCTTCCACCACTCTCTGCGAGTGAAAGCTGTGTAGACTGGAAGTCAACAGGGAGTTTGGTACAATTGAGTTTCCACAGAGTACCGTGATGTCTTGTTCCTGACCATTTCCTAGACATTCTGTAGTTAACAATACTTAATCTTCATTTCAAGAAACCCTCTTAGGGAACCATTGTCAGTGTGATGCACATGCCATCCATTTGACTGTCAGTGAGTTTCAGTCTTCATGACACTGACCCCCTTTAACACGTATTAATTAATTTGCAGCAGCTGTAATTTTCTGAGGCAAGATCAAAGTGTTCATTAGAAGTAAGAAAGATGGGACGAATAGCACAGCTGGGTACTCCAGTCAGTTTAGTTATGCATCCCTAATTGCAAGGTTATTTCACAGCGGTGTGATCTCTGGCCTAACCACCATCATTGTGCTATGGAGTACAGTGACTTAAAAAAAGATTACTCAGCAGATAAATATTGTCAACTACATTCTCTTTTCCTTTTTCTGCAGTGCGTCTCTGTTAATCAAAAGAAATTGCCCAAAAGATAGGTTTTTTAGTCAATTCCTGTAACACCCCAAGGATGTGCTGTTCTTGTAAGCTGATACACAGATAGCTAGATTTTCCAGTTTTCTTTACACCTATGTTCTGCAAGCAGCTACTTTTAATGATTCTTCTTGAATCATTAGCCAAATTTCTGTATCTTTTAAATTTAAAGACAAATTTTAAAAGCATTTTATTATCACTGACCTTCCAGTTTTTTGAAGCCCTTGTTCATTTTTCTTGCTTTTGTTCTAATGCTCCTATCCCCTAGAGAACTTCGCAATGTATCTGCTTGGTAGATTCCAGGCAAAAATCCAACACACTGAATTCTTCTGTTCAAACCATCATTCCCACTTCTAACACAAAGGTAAGCCAGTTTTCTGTATACTCTTGTGTGCATCTGCCACCCTGGAAACAAATCATTCTCCCAGAGCGAGCTTACCTGCTCAAACATGAAGGCAAACTCCACCCCATCTTTGGGAACATTCTCAATATCCAAGAAGCAATAAAGCTTAAAATATAGCTGCCATTGTCCTTCCTCCTCTTCTTCTTCAGAGCCAGCAAGTCTGTAAGATGGGAAAGAGAATGAGAGGGGGAAAAAAAAAGCAACCAGAAGCACCATGGTACTGGGATGTCCACGGTGCAACTGACAATGTGAGGGTACCCCTGTATTTCTGAAAGAGAGAGCATACAGAGCTACCTAATTTACCAGGACAATCTCAGTGCAGCAGACTTTTCTGGTAACTTCCATTTTTTCCTCTGAATCACATGAAATTTTTATTCAGAAGGACTCAAAAGTTCTTACCAGATATACTTGATCAAAAAACTAGATCAACAGTTCTAGATACATGCAAGAGTTGGGGGCAGGACACAAAGCAGTCCCCGTTTTCAAGATACTGTTTTGATGTAATCTTGTGACTCTGAAAAGCACCAGCCTTGCCACCATTTGGAACAATTTTATTTTTGTCTTTAGAACAGATATAAAATAGACAATGGCACTGCCAGCTTCTTTCACAATTTATTGCTTTCTTTGTATGTCTGGCCACAAAATCACAGTCCACAGTAAGAAATTAGAGCTGCGTTTCTATGCCCAGATCTTTGCTCGCTCTTCTGATATAGCTATTGTGATGTAAACTGACAAGATCATAATCAGACTTAAGCAAACCTTCCCTGAGCTCTGCTAGTAAACCATTACTCTTTGATAAAGGCACTACTAATTTTGTCCTGACGAGCCTGATAAAGAATGCTTCTTTGTCACCAAAATAGATGTGAACATGGTTTTCCACACAGTGAGAAAGAGCATTTGAACCTTACCAAAGGGAAGTTCAAACCAGAGTGAACAGTTGAATCACTGCCGCTGCTTTGGATAAAACTACCTGACCGTACTATCATTTAAATCAGTGTTACATCCAGCTAGGAGTTAAAGATTTTATGAAACATTCTTCTACCTCTCAAACTTGGCCAAGATATCAGCCACAATCACCCGACTCTCAACAGCACGGTCCACCTGCTGATTATGTTCAAAGAGCGCAAACATATTACGGCTGTCTTCCATTGCTAAACCTCGGATCAGCTTTTCAACCACCTGCAAAATCAGAAAGATACAGATCACAGAGTAGGTATTACACACACTTTCACAACAAAGAATCAGTACCTCTTCAGGACACTCATCATTTCATAGACCTCCATCACATTTCTCCCTTGGTTATCTCGTTTTCACATTAAAGGATTCTAACCCGAAAAGATCATTCCCTGGAAGGAAGCCATTACTTATATTTGGTCATCCTTGCTATTCTTCTCTGAACCTTTTCAATCTCCCTACCCTTTTGAAGATGAGGGAATTAGAACTCTGCACAAGATGCAAGCACATAATGGATTTAGATGTCATGATGATATTCTCGGTTCCTCTAGTAACAATTTCACTCTTTACTACTATTTTTACCTCTGTTTAGCACTAATGTTTTCACAGACATGCCTACTATAACCTGAAATCTTGCTTCTGCTAACCATTAAGTTACTGGTAGAATATCCCTTCTAGAAAGATTACGTTACGAACTGGAATTTAACTTGTCCAGAAAACTGTGTTAGCAAGTCTTCAGAATTATTACCTTTCCAGTGGGCAGAACACCAAAAGTGTTTAGATTTTGCAACACAATTGTTAAGTGATATTCTACAACCCAGGCATAGGCCTTGTATAATTCTGAACCCGCAGAGTAAGTTGAGCCTTCCCTACAGACTTTGCGGATACAGCACAGAGGTGTGCTTACATCTGGTTAATGCTACTAATGCATTACCTCTCCAGCGCTTGTGTGGGAATTGATGGTTATTTTACAGGAGCCACCGCCATGGCAGTACACTGTTGTGGTCATTTCTTCACGGGTGAGAAGAGCCTGTATTTCCTCCTGGGAGGGCACAAACTCCCTTGTCTTTGTTCTCTTCAGGGAATCACTTATGAATTGTGCATACTTGTCTATTTCTGAGCCTGGAAAGAGGTCTTTTACCCTAATTGTAAAGAGAAGCAAAAAAAGCTATCACACAGTGAACCAGAAAGCATGCACATTACCATATAACTTGGACTACTGTACGTAAAGAGATAGTGATGTCAGTAGAGATAGTGATGTCAAGTGCAACCACAGGAAGAATAAGCCTGCTTATTTCCTAAACCATACAACCTGCTTTTACTAGTCATTCCAAAGTCACTTCAGTGGCATTTCTCAGCAATGTACGAAATAAGCAGTTCAAACTTTCAGGAGTATAGTACCATTTGAAGATAGCAGGATTGACTATCTCGATTTACAAAATTGAGATTAAAAACTATGAAATCAAATGTAAACTTTTTTCCATTTATTCTTGTTTTTTAATTTGCTGGCTGTGCTTGAGCCACTTTTACAGTATTTTTCAGAATCATGAAGGTAGAAAGTAGATGCTTGTACACAGTTCTCTTCCCTCCAAGGCCAGCAGTTCTAAGTATAACATGATCTGCAACTCCAGTGATAAAAACATGAAATGGCAACATGTGGTACTCCTCAGCATCTCCTAGAACCAGGCCCGGGATGTAGCTATTTCATGTATTCGCACAAATTTCACCTCTCTCTTTCCTAGCTTGAAAGGATTCAAATAAATTTTATCGATCTTTCTCACCATTAATGAATAGAGTGAGACTACATGGCTGCAGCTCAGCCCCAATGCAGGCTGCTTTGGAAAGCTGCATTAGATCCTGAACATGAGTTGGGAAGAAATGTAAATGATTTAGTTCACGAAAATGGGAGATTAAAGCAGATTAGAAATACAAATTGTAAGCATTATGTGCTTAGTTAAGCAAATATTGAAAAATTAGAAATTGGATTTACGCACATCTTTTACTCCACAGTACATATTTTGACTGTGTCAGCTGCAAGGTAGTACATATTTCAAGGAATATGAAAGTACAGTCCTCACCTTTCCTGCAGGTTGAGAATGTTTATATGGACATTAGCAAGCAGTAGGTGATCGGCTGTACATCCACTTTTAAGACAGTTTCACAGTATTCTGTTTGGGTAGCCTTACTTTCCACATCCTTTCGACACAACAGATGGGTGGCAAGGTGGGAGTTTGAATACAACAGAACAACTGGTAGCAAGAATTGTGCACAAAGGTAGGAGGCTGTGACACCACAGGAAGATGTTTGCCCAGGAGGAGGGCGAGACAGATAACTACAACAGGCAGTGGAAGACAAGCAGGGAGAAAGGATACAGGCTGCAAATGAAAAGGACGTGTACCTTCTAAGGTGGAACTTGAGGTAGCGAAGGATCCCTCTGCTGGGCAGAAAAGTGCAGCTCATACATGACATCAGCTGCCAGTGGTGCAGGTTCCCAGTACTGTTGGGATGCGGCATGTGATTAGTTTGTTTGATGAGCTGACAGTACACTTCATCACGAAGGGGCTTTAAATCGTGGCAGGTCTGCAGAATGCCTTGGATAATGGGTATGGGGTCAGACACTGTCTCGATCTCCTGGAGGGAGTTAAAGATCTTCACTGCTTCATCCTGTAAGCTGCTGTAGCCCTTCTCTTGTTGCACTGGGGAACGATCACAAAGGTGACAAGAGGTGAGCATCTCCCTCATTTTCTACTGGCCCAGCCACACTACTAGCAACTGTACTAGTCTGTCACAGAAAAACAGCAATCTGAGCATTAGCTCATCTCCTGAACTTAAATTTATACTCAAAATTCATTAATGCTTCCCCTTTAAATGTGCAAATGCAGTTTAATTAGTATTTGCCAACATCTAACTTGTCACCACTGCAAATCCATTTTTAGATATACCGTGCAGAAAAGAAGAGTAATGTTTTTAAGGGAAACTAGCACTGAAATCTAGTTCAGGTTTCAGTGTCTGCAGATGAGGTGCCAAGAGACAGCTTTTGGCACCTCATCTGCAGACACAGGTGAAGGGGTGGCAGAAAGTCATCTCTGTGTAAACTGTCTCCTCACCTGAGAGGCAGCTATAGAGCAGAGGGTCACTAATGCAGTTAAGGCTTTAGGTGCCTGAATGCAGACACCGAAGCCTGGCTTTCGTACTTCCAAAATTCTGTGTTGTGCCCGTATTAGCTTTGACCCCTGAGCCAACACAGAATTTTGACAAATTGCTGTACCACAGATGCAGCTTTTACTTATCGTTTAGATTTACAATGCCTACACCAACACTGCTTACATTTTTTAAGCACCTAAATGTCTGCTTTGAATTGCTCAGAAGTATGTGATACTACCGTACTGCTGCAGGTTTGCATTCTCCTTTGCACTTCTCTGGGGCTGTAGGTCCTTCTGAATCTCCTATACAGTGATTGCTTCCCCAGTGGCCATGCATTAATTGTACAATACAAATACACAGCCCTATAGCAATAAGTTCCACAGTGTAAGTATTTGCTCTGTAATTTTTCTGTATTTCACAATTTATTTTTTCTGTGCTTTTAATCTGCCACTTAATTTAAACCTTGTATCAGGAAAGACAGTGAGCAGTTACTCCCCTTTCACTTTCTCCATGACAGTCCTCTTGCCCTAAAAACTTCTTTTTGAGGCTGAAGAGTCCTGCCCTATTTAGCCTCTTAATTGTACGCAAGTCTTTCTATGCCTTTGATCACCTTTGGGTAGGTTTTTACTTCTCCTGTATCTTTGTTAAGATGTGGAAGGCCAAGCTGCATCCCGTATTCAAGATGCAGGTGCATGATACATCAATACAGCCGCACAAAGACTTTCTTTTTCCTTTTCTAAGCTTTCAAAAGCTTGCATTAGCTGTTTTGTTTCTCTGCTCAGCACAAGAGTTGACATTTTCACAAAGCTATGTAAATTTGTGTTCACTTTCCTAAGCAGAACTAGATCACTCAGACCCATCACTGCCTATGCGGCAGACTGTTTTTCCCATATACGTTGCTTTGCATATCCAGATTGAAATTCATTTCTGAAAAGATTTTGTGGCCCAGTCACTCCACGTTAGAGATTCTTCTATAGGTGTTCAGCAGCAGCTTTCAGTTTTAGTATGCCAAACAGTCTCGAATCATCAACAAATCCCTTTGGTTTTCTGGTGGCCTATCAAACAAGCTAGCTCTTTCATGTTCCTGAAGCATTTGAAGAAAGGATTCATTTAGTCTGGTTTTACAGCAGCTTCTGTATGAATACTATCCCACCGCCATGATGTAATCCTGTTGTAGGATTTGCACTGGAGCCATTTGCAACCCAGTTGCAGCTCAAAGATGACAGGCTGCACATCCCCCGGACGGATGATAAACTATCTGCCCCCATTTACTTTAAGATTCAGCGTTCCTAAGATACGAGGCAGTGGACCCAGAATACATTCCGGGTAGAGAAAGGGACTGCTCCCTCTCTCTGAACCCTGTGGGCTACACTGCCCCAGAAGGACTTCACCTGCATAGAGAGAGCCTACAGACCACTTTTGTGGTGCTCAGGCTCCACACTGATCCTCAAAAGGTGAGTGGGTTCTGTCACATGGGTAAAATACTTACAGTTGACACTAACATCTCCATACGGTAGTGGGAGCAATGGGGAATGCAAAGGGTGCTGGGTATATCGCAAGATTGGGTTCCTCTTATATGTCTGTTCCACTACTTCAAAGTTCGTGCTGTTTTCCTAGAAAAAAAAAAGATTTATCCTCAAATGGGGATAGCCTTTCGCAGGATGTCCTTATACATTGAGGTTCAAGCTCAATCACCTTTATCTAAGTTTCTGGAAGTCCATAGAGGGACTAGGTGACCAAAGCATAATTCACATATAAAAATTACTCTGTACATTATTTCTGAAAATTAAACATAAGAATAGCTATGCTGGGTCATAGCAAAGGTCACCAAGCACAGGATCTTGACTTCAAATGTGGCTTGCAGCTGATATGCAGGCATGTAACAGGCACGTATGGCGTGATTCCTCCCTGGTATATCCTTCAAACTTTCAACAGTAAATGGTTAATGGACTTTCTGACCACAGATCCACCATGTTTAGTATGTAATAATGAACCTGTCCTCCCTGAATTTGTCTGGTTATACTAGATGTGTTTACAGAACGGACAACCAAAATGCACATGGTGTTCAAAATCTGGGCCTGTCACTATCATACACACTGTCATCACATTCTTCCACATTTTGTCCTGTATTCCTTCCCTAACAATACTTAACATTCCATTTGTCCTTGAACCCTGAGCTGAAGTTTTCCAAGGTTCTCCACAATCACTTCCAGCTCTTTCTTCCTGAACAGTTACTATCTAATTGCATCTAGTTTGGAGCTTATCACAATGTATATGCTTACACATACATTTCTTCTGAAGTATGCTTTGGTCTGTCTTCTAATATGATTCTGAATTTAATTTGCCAGAGTTTCTAGAAAGAAGCCTTTTCAAAAATTACTCCTGCTACAGTGGCACAACTGTAGATATTTTCTTTCCACCCTTTACTCTGCTATTTAACCACACAAGCCTAAGGTGTAAAGAGGACTTTACGGTACAGCAAAGTCACATGTCTGGTAGTAGTGGAAATTTTTATATTTGTGTCCAGAGGATGCTTAGGGAGAGGAAAGGATGCAGCAGGGATCTGCAAATGCTTAATGGTGTAATCATAGCAGTTGTAGCCTAAACTGATGCAGATCAATTAACATGCTAATTCAAAATAAAATTCACATTAAGATTTTATTATTTAGTTGCACAATCATTTAGATTTCTAAGAAATAATTTATTTTTCTTTTCTTTTTTCCTTAAGACAGCAACTCCATTTCTTGCCAGATTCTCAGCAATGACTGGGTAAGGCCAGTAGCAATCTGGCTGCTCCCAGCGCAGTTGGAATTAGCACGATGCCACCTACCCTGATGTCACGAATGAGTTGCTGTGTAGGCGTTTCTATGGGAACTTTGCTGTCAATGACACCTTGAATGGCAGAGGCCCAGCGCATAGCTTCATTCAACAGCTTTGTGTACAGTCTGTAGGAGTGCTTTCGCCCATGGACAATGATGTTCCAATAGCCTGTGGAGACACAAAGAAGCTGGAAAGTGAAACTTGCTTCCATGTTATCTTCTCTTTTTGTCTGTAGCACATGGCTGAGTAAAACCCTTGCTGTTTTCATAGCAACATATAGTGTGCCTGGTTAAAATTTATG
>NW_009186959.1:0-22418 GCF_000690835.1 Fulmarus glacialis | reverse complement strand
GGAAGGTCCCAATCCAGGTTTTAGCACAAAGACAGCTTTCCAAGGTACAAGTATCTCACAGTGTAACACGAATACTTCCCGGCCAACCAGGCAGATCACTTTCACAGACAGGGTTTGGGCTACACTGTGCTATTAATCACTCAGAAAATGACCGCTCTAAACACAGCACCCAGTCAGCTTGCCAAATCAATTCTCATAACTTTTAAAAATAATATGTTTGACATAAACTGAGAGAACAGGTCTGGGTGATGACAATTCACTCTGCTAAAGGCAGCCCTAGACATCTGTTGAGATCAAAAACATGGACGATTTCTTGCAAGTGAGCAGAATAAATTCCTCTCATCTCACTTTATTACATGTTTCCAGCTTCCAGTTTGCTTTCAGCCCTTTTTAAAAATATCCCACATGACTCCAGTATTCAAATGTCCAGTATTTCAAATCTTGTTCTAAGCTTCATCATCTTTATCAATGGGATTCACCCCTCGCCTCATAATCCCAGTTCCATCCCAAACTCATTAGGCAAGCAATGGAGGATCATGCCAGATCCTGCCTTCCCAGAACTGTCACGCTGCACAGAAAGCAAACATAGGCCTTTGTCATCTTTTGGTTCTAACAAGTTGAGTGATACTACAAAAAAGACTTACAGTGTACACCATTGTTGTTATTTAAGAGAATAACATTGACCCCAGAGACAAATGTAGGTCATGCTACGAAGTGACAGTTATTTATGGAGATGTACTGATAATTACAGTGTTAATTGGTATTTACATTTCAACTTTAAGAACTCATACCCCCTTCCCAAATTTGGGAAACACTTAGATAAATAGTGACACTACTCAGTGCAAAAACATGAGCACTGTGTATCTCTGTCAGGTTTGAGGGAATTAGCCTCACTTACACACGATTCTCTGGCCCTTTGCAAGTCTCTTATGGTTTCTGTGGGGAAAGATGTTTGCAGCCAGACACAGAGCCTCAGATAACATCAAGACTACCCCTCAGCATGACACATCATTACATTCCTGCACTGTACCCTCTTCAGGCAACTCCACACATGGGAAGTCTGCTCATTACTGCTTTCTTCCTCTTACCTGTGTCTTTGAAGACCCTCTCATCGGGCTGCACTACGGAGCAGAGGCTATTGAGCACAAGCGTGCCAAGCTTGGCAGCTGTGCGCTCAGATGACTTGTAGTAATCGAGGGCAGTGTTTGTCAGAACAAACCAGCGTTTCTTCATCTTCAGAGAGGACATCTTGTTGCTGCTCTGAACCTCTTTATGAAGCCAGCCTAGCACAGGAACACAAACACATCAATGGTTTCACCACCACAGCAATCCCGTCTCTTGCCTGGTGGCTCTCTAACTCTGGGACCAGAACTCCATCTCTCTGCAAAAGGCTCATGCTGGGACCTACCAGCTCTGCTTTACTGGCTATAGCAGTATCCTGCACAGTCACTGTAAGAAACTAGCCCAAAATTTTCCACAGAGCTGTTCTATCCTTCAGCCCTATGTATTTTTTATCAATGATCTGTGGTTTAGTTTCCCATCGCCATGAGGGCATCCCTCTATTCAGGATGCTTCCCTCACAAGTCACAAACATCTGAATAAATAATTTACAATTCACTCTTCCAAAGAGGTGCCAAATGCCTATCCAAACCTCGATGGAAGAGGTTTGGTGATACATGTCTTCTAGTAAAAAGATCTTCAAGCATTACATGCATCTCTTCCTCCCACGGTTAGGAAAAATAATTTCTCTCTCATTTTAGATTCCCCACAAAATTAAAAAAAGAAAAAGAAAAGAAAATTCTTTTACTTACTATAAAAGAAAAAATGTCAGTCTGTATTGCTAAAGCTGTCAAAAAGACATTTTTCTATTCAGAGCTGTAAAAAGCAATGTCCACCCACAAGGCAAAAAGTTCAAAGAACGTGGGACTGAGCCCAGAGGTTCTGTATAAAGAAAAGATAAAGAGACAGACCTTCCCAAATATATGCCTTCATGGCTACACCACTGTCACACAGATATCTTACTGTGAAATGCAGAGCATAAATTGACTTTGCAAAGGAACATTCCTTTTTTTCTTTAACTTATGAACAATATGAGATAAAAAGAACTGTTGCCTTACAAGTATTTTGAATTTAAGGTACTCAAACTGTTGTCTGATAATCTGCTTTGTATCATTCAATCTCCTTGAAATGTTTAAAACTAGGATGGAAGGCTTATGCCACTTTTTGGTCACCCTTCCTTGCCATGACCACTCCCAGACCTTTATTCCCTCATAGATACTTTCAGGAAGACATAAGGAATTTGCTCATGCACTTGCTTTCCCCAGATTGGATCAGGAGTGTCTTCATACATTTAAGACCATGTGATGAGCTGAAAGTACTAAGGAAATTTAAAAACATTTGAGACAAATGGGGGAATATTTTGTAGTATGTGTGTGATCACGACTCATACATCAGCTCCTCCATCTCCAACTAAGCTCTAACTAGAGACGTAATTTAAATCTTTTGCTCAGCCTCAGAGAATTATTCTCACCTCACTATGTGTACCATAATCAGGTTAGTTTCTTTAGCTGAGGACAGCAGCAATCCCACAAAGATCTCTCTCCCTCCCTCTCTACATGACAGGTGTCAGAAGGAACAGAGCTTTCTGAAAACAAAAGCTGCAGTGTCATGTTATAGTCAGTCTAAGCCAGCTGCTCCTAAACAGCAGCCATGCTCCCTCCTATTCCCTGACGGCATTTGCTGGACATGCTGAAATAGGCTATGGAACTAACACCAGAAAACTAAACGTATAAAGTAGTACTTATTTTTTTCCAGCTTTAGCTTTCTGAATCCACCTGACAGGGAATCAGATAAAACCCAGTGCCAGCACAACACAGGATGCGGCAAGCAGTGGGCAGGAAGGTGGAGAGGGACAGAGAATAGCAGCTAAACCCAGATTGGATTAGCCACAATCAAACCTCCCCCTTAGATTATAAATGGAAGATGAGTTTCACATGTTGTAATTGCATGCATTTCCTTTTACCTCTCACAAGGAATTCCTGGCCATCAACCTTAGATTCGCCTTTTGGTTTCTGCAGCAGGGAGATCCAGTGATGCATCTCCTCAGGGGTGTCGCTGTTGCAGTGAATCACTCGATTTGCTGTGATGATCACAAAAGAATTTGGTCTGCCAGAAAATAAAAGCATTAAAATTGGTCGTAACCACACAAATATCTCAACTCACAGCACACCCAAAGCCGTGTCCTCTACCTACCCATAAACAATGCAGAAAGATTTTCTGAATACAAACTACAGAGAAGCGTAGAAACACTTAAGAGCATCTCCTGTGCAGTTGGTCTGCAAACTGATGAATGCAGAGACCAGATAAATGGGATGAAACATCTTCCAAAAGCTATTTCCAAAGGCTAGAAAACATTAATTAACTAATGACCAGATGTAAAATGTCCTGGGTTCATAAGCAAAGGACTTTGTTCTACCTTCTGATTGGACTGAGCTAGTCCTAGTATCACTGGGCTGAGCTAGTATAGCCATTCTCCTTGTACTTATTAAAACCAGTGATGCAGTAGCAAACGTAGGTCCCAGCAGGGTCAGCTAAAATGGGTTTGAGATTGGTTTTAAAAAGGATGAGCTGATCCTGACAAAACAGAGGAAAAACTGTTATGTTGCTCCTAAATGACTTTGTCCTTCTCTTGCAACAGACAAATGTGTCCTACCAAAAGAATATTCACAATTCTGCACAGAATTGATGCTTTATAGGAAAATGGAAAAATAAAAATATGGCCAGTTCCAAGAGGATAGACTCAGAAAGCTTTGAAAGCAAACACTGATTTCTATGAGAAAACGGAGAAATTGAAAAGTAGATTGCAAGTATGAAGCAAAAGGTAAAAGGCACAAATCAAGCAACTGTCTGGACATTGCATAAACCTGTGGAAGATAAAAATAAGCTGCATAAAAACCTTGGTTGAAAAACAAGCATTCACCTCAGAATTTGTTTAACGTTGATTCAAACATTGATACTCCAGAAAAGCGTACCTCGGCAGATGCATGAACAAATTTTGACTGTTCAGCTTACTATTTGTGCCTAGTTTTTTACTGGTACTACACAGATTAACTATGAGGAGCCTAGTCTGAGAACCGGCTAAAACATTTTGATCAACAAAATCTTCGTTCACTACAGAGATACGCATTTTCTAATCTAGTAACCCCAAAGTCCTGGCAACCTGTATGAAAAAAAAAACAGACCACAGAGGTAAATAACTTAATAGCTAACATTTTACTTCAGCAATGTAGTAAGAATCTTTGCCCTGGCTGAACCTGTTAACATTGTAGGAAATAATTAAATGTTAACGTAAAGTGATATGAAATGTCCCATAATCTCTTCTCTGAAACTAACCAATCCGTGAACTAAAGGTCTGTGCTCTGTTGCATTGCAAAGATTTCAAGAAGAATACAGATTTCTAAATTTATCCATTATTCTTTCACAATGCTGTTTTTTTCCCCTAAATTTACAAGATTAACTCAAAATTACTGCGTTGAAAAACTGGGAGTGCTGCTTTTGCTGGACATTTTTGTTCAGTGATAATAATAGGTAAGACTATAATTTCTTGACATTGAGATATGCTGTTTCCACTTTTAAGAGGGAAAGGAGAAACTTTCACTAAAAGAAAATATATGTGTGAACTTCATGCCTGTGAAGCGACATAGCTTGAAACAAGCTAAAAACTTTTATGTTTATTTGTTTGGAGGTAAATTCTTATGAGTTTAAACAAATGCAAACCCCAAAGAAAACCTGGACATACCCACAAAAATATGTTAGAGAGTTTCTGATCTAAGAGATGGTCAGGTTGCTGTACCTACCTGTCAGGATTGTCTGAGGCACAGACAGAGTCAATAAGCCCAACATCCAGGGTTCCCTGTACGGTGAGAAAGACACAGATAACAGGAATTGCTTGCATCTTAAATTACAGACATTCTCCTTCGTGGATAGGATTGGAACTGAAAACATTCTTCTGAATTCCAATAGCTTGAGTAGAAATGAACATATGAGAAAGGCACGAGTGAGTCATCTTTGCTCGCTAAACAGCATGAGAAGATGTGTAAGGGCTCCACAGGACTGGAGGAAAAAGAGCTACAAATTTCCACAGAGCATTATGAAGGTCTGAAATAACCTTTGCTAGTATCTCAATACTAGCAAAGTACATAAATACATTGTTTTTCCCAACTGCATATCTTCTGTCTGGAATAACCCAGGTTAGTCCCATAATCCCATCCAAAGACATTTTATCTGCATGAGGCAGCCCCCCTCTTCCCCTCAAACCGAAGAGAGCTATTGGCGATCAAGCTAAACCACCCACCACAACCACCATGTTCCCCTGCTTAGCCTCTTTTCTATCAGCTTTGCTGTTTCTTTATAATAATTGTCCAGCTTTCTTATACTGGTCACAAACTACAGCACTGCAAGTGCTGGAAAAACATGCACAAAATAGTTAAACACAGAGAGCTCTAAGCATGCCCACAGACTGGTTGCACAGTAACTCACCACAGCATTCTTTGGATTGGCCTGTTCATCTTGCATTTCCCTCAGCTGCTGCACTGTAGCGCTGTGTACTCGGCTCAGAACATTAAACCAACCGCTGGCAATCGAAACAGACTCAAAGTTAAGATTTGGGTAGCGAAGCTAGCTCTACAATATGATCAAAGAACCTGGAAAGCTGCCTGTGGGAAAATTTCTTCATTCACAATTTCCTGAGGACTATGCTACAAAATATCTCTTCGGCTGATCATACCAGACTCTAATGTCTTCCTTCCTCTTTATTTATCCATGAAAATTCTGTGCACGTTCTCCAACCCACTGACAGCTGCTCCCACAAAATCCAGTTTTCTACTTGCTATTCAAGCAGGCCCTACCAGGGAGCACGTCAGCAGACTGAGAAGAGCCTACAGCAGTTATAAAGACAGGGTCAGTTGGGAATCTTCTTGGACTAGAGTCCTATAGACGCCTGGGAGCCTTCTTAACTAGTCTCTCTCTGATCTGCTCATAAACTTGAAAGTCATATGGCTGTCAAATAATCATGGGGTTTTTTATAAGTTAATTTGGAGTTAAATTATTTGTCTGTGAAAGGGCTTCTCGTTACAGACATATCTGGAGGCTAATCTCTATTGCAGAACAAGCAGATTCTTATCTGCAGCTTCCAGTGAGATCAGCAAATATCTAGACTTCATGGAGGATTCTCAAACTGGATACTCTACGACATCTGCTAATCTCCCCTTTGCTAGTGCAAGTGTTGGTGCTTTCTTCTCCCTCAGAACAGAGACTGATATGGCATTGACAGAGGCCACATTTGGTTTACATTTGCCCTAGCAATTCTGCAATGTTATCTTGGGGCATGCCTATTCCAGTTGTGGAAGTTCTGGGTTAAGGAGTTACTGTTTCTTCAGCTACTGCCCCTTGAATTTGCCTGTTTCTTGTTCATGTGGCCGTTCTTTAGTTTATTCCTATTAATTTATTTGTGTCCAAACACTTTCCCCCTCCCTCTCTCTACACCCAAATGAAATAACAACAGACCCTAAATAACTTCACAGAATCAGATTAAAGTAGATGAGAGAAATAGTTACACTGGCTGGGCTGAGAGAGCAGAAGCCTTGGTAAGAGTGGGAAAAGTGGAAAGACATGAGCAGCTACAGACAGTAACCTCTTAACTTGGCTTTGCATAGCCAGAACAGGTTGTCCAACCTGCCCTTAAACAACTGATTCCCACTGCCTGGCCAGGACGCCAAGAAGGAAGGACATGAGTCATTTATTTGCTTTGCACTGGGAAGATTTTATCAGATGACACTACAGACTGATAAGCTGCAGCCTTTTCTCTGTCTCCTGGATAAAACCCAGCTGCTCTCGCAATCATTTACAGACAACATGAATAGACTTTTTGTTTGATTCAAGATTCCATTTAATAAATAAATCAGCTATTAGATGTTCCAGTTTATATTAAGGTTTTGTGTGTCTCCTGAAGTAACCCTTGAATTCAGCATGCTCACAGACACATAAGAAGGTGGCAGTCCTGTGACTGACTGATAGGCTGAATCACCATTGCAACGAGTCCCCGAAGTAGGTGTGGTACCTCCCAGTAAGCACAAAATGACACTCTGGAACGAATCCCCTCTTTTCTCCAGCAAAAGGGAAGCGTTTACGTTTCCCAGGCTCTCCCATGAGTAGCTGGGTCAGACCTGCACTGAATGAACAAACCTAACAAAACTCCCTCTTATACCTGGCATCTTCTGGTGACTCTGCAACAATGTGATAAACTCTATCTTCTGTCACAATGTCCAAGGCATTCTCCTTTTCATGAATGTCCACAATCTCCCTGGAACACAGCAAATCAGAGCCAAAACTGAAAACCTTTAACAGGCATAAATTCCATCTGGCCAATTTTCTTTCACGTTGTACCATTCACCATACAGAAGGGAAATCACTCGTTCAGATGGATTATAACTCTGACAGAGAAATACAAAATTCTTCTAATACTCATTAAGACTTTTAGGGTCCCCTTAAAAAGATTTGTACAGTTAATCTACTACAAAAGCAAAGCTTAAGGCGTTAAATGCATCTTCTTCAAGACATGCAGACTAGATGGAAGATGAGATAACAGGGAGGTTGATATAGAGGGCTGTTTACAAAGTTGTGTGTGCCACTCTTTTTGGCACTTTACAGGCCCACATAATGCTAATAGGTGACTAGTCTCTCTTTCTTACAGCAGGAGCTGTGGAATTGGCCATGGCAGCAAAAAGAGCATTCAGGGCTCAGGAAAAGGCATAGTACGTGCTGCCAAATCCAAATCCCGCTGTGAGCTTCACACCACCTCTTTGAAATGCCTGGAGAAGCCAGGAAACAGATGGAGTCAGGGAAGGGGAGAATGCATGGGGTATGTACTTAATTAGCCCCTCCTGGTCTGGCTCCATCCATGGCTTGGAAAGAGCTTCTGCCAGATTACGAAATGCAAGACTGGAAAAAGAACTATCAAGTATTTACTCCCTCCAGAGTAAAACTAGAAGCTCTAATTGTCTTTTCCTTCCCTTACGTTTCTGATTCTCCTAGCCTACGGGAGATACATAGGCCGATGAACTGGCAGCACTGGACACTTCATTATTGATTCAGAGAGCGAATACTAGGGATCAAAAGGACTTATTTCTTCACTCACTTTGCTCTTCTGATATCAATTGTCCCCTTCAGCTTTTCCTCACTATCATTCTCAAAGTACATCAGCTTGGATTCTCGAAGCACAAACCAACGGCGTTTCCAGTTGCGGCGTGAAAGTGTTGACATGCCTCCACCTTTTTTATAGAGCCAGCCTGACTTCAGTGCCTCTTGCTTGGTGCGGAACCACATGAAGGCCTCGTTCTTCAGAACGCACCAGCGCCGCCTCCACGGGTTCATGAGACCTCCTGCAAAGTGAGGGAGCAAGATTTCATCAGACATGCCACAAGGGCCATGCTTCCATTCTGATCCTGCTTCATGGACGCTTAGCTGCCACTTCAGTTCCTACATGAAACAAAGGAGCTAATGGAGAGAAACAAGGTTATGCTGAAGTTTGGACAGAGAAAAAACAGAACAAACTAGTGAAACAAACACAAAATATAGAAATATATGCACTACTCAAATATTTTTGTATTGTATTAAGTTTTGTAGCTCAGAATGAGTCATTTAAGCCCATACCAAGTGGGCACAATTAGGTCTCAGTAGCAAAGACATCCAGTCTAATTCCCTGGCATCCACCTCCTAGCTCTTTGTTTTAAATAAAAGATGGGGGCGGGGGCACGGGGGAAGAGAGAGTAAACAGAGAACTAAGAGCGGATGAAGATGATTCTGGAGAAACAGAAGAGGAAAGCAGGTTTCCGGGATTCCATCCTTCCATGGTTTTGGCTAAAGCCGCTTACCCTTCATGTAGAGATAGCTGTGAAAATAGGGTGGTCCTGAGCCATTGAAGATGGTGACTCGTCCATTACAAAACTCTTCATCTGTATCAATGTAAACATCCACTTCTTCTTCACTGTCCAGAAACTAAAAGGAAAAGAAGAAATACAGGCTACTTGGGTTCTCCTGGCCGCAGGAGGACTAGAGCAAAGTAACAAGGCTAGAGAAGTCACATGATCAGAAGGTGCAAAACTACACATACTCCCCTTACAAAAAAAGCAATACAATAAAACTAGAGGCTTGACAGCTTACCCATTAACGCCTAAAGCAAGAGTCTCCAGAGCATGGAATTTTCATACCAGAAAGGAGAGTGACATTCAGCAGTGGATGTGGCTAGAAAACTCCAGTTACCTGCAGTAACAAACCTTCAAGTTTCAAGGCAGGGGCCAAAGTCCAAAATCTGATTTAATGGGATTAAGAGAGAATTTTTCATTTTGGAGGATTTTTCTGATTTTTTTGGCAGAGCTGTCAAGATGCTGGACAAGATGGAGCACTAATCTAACCCCAGCAAGGAAATGCCTTGCTCTGTGTTCATTAGGGAAAAAAGCACATTCCAGGATAACTGAACCCTGAAAACAAAGATCTAAATTACTGAAATAATAGTACAGTATTTACTCATCCCTGTTCTCCAACTAGATAATCGCCCTCAGTCATAAGAAAGTACTTCACACATGAAATCCCATATTACCCTATCATCTCCTTTACCTTAAATACAACTTCCTTTGATCGGCTTCATTAATTAATATTAATGAAGGCAGCTCCTTTTCCTTCCTGAGATGCATATTGCTTCTTTTCATTTTTCCCTTCTGTCCTCTCTCTGTGACCCCTTTACGCTCCTCTTTTGTCTCATTCCTGTTCCACTCATTCATTCTCCCTCTCCTGCCATTAAGTTTCAAAAAGCAGGTACGCTTGGATCAGCAGATACTGATGGGATCTTGACCCATATGCAGTTATCTCTTCCTATGGCTCATGCCATAACATAGTATCAACCGGACTTTTCATGAGGAGCCCAAAAAAATCCTCCACTTCTATTTACATTGTAAGAAGAATGGTAGAAACTGGCCGAGGCTGTGACAGAATGACTCATGACTTGAAGATTAGCTGACAGTGATCTGTGACTACCTGCCCACAGAGAAGGTACCTTTATTCAAGCAGATCAGATCATAAAAAATTCTGATGGCTGGCAGCTGACATTAGAGAAATGCAAACAGGAAAAATCATGCAACTTTTTAAGATGGGTCACAATCTGCCATTGGAAAAGAATAGCAAAGGAATTAAATTTAATTCCATTAAAAAACAAACAAACAAACAATCATTTTCTAAAAGATATTTCGTAGTTCAAGTCTCTCTTCTCAGGGACATCATTTATCTGAAGTATTTTTATGGCTGTCCTTGGCTTCACACCTAAACTACTCACAATTTTATGTGGGCTTATCTGACATCCTGTTCTGTAAGGGGATTTATCGTTGCATTATTAAGCAACTAGCCTGAGGGCACTCAGGAAGTCCAGAGCCTAGTGTGGGATCTAAGCTGAGATGCTTCAAGCGCGAGGCTAATATCCCAGCTTTACTACCCTGTCCCTGCAGTAGGAACGAAAAGGTTCAGTGGTCTTGGTTGTGTGCACCGGGTCCCAGCCTGGATCAGCACAGAAATTTCTTCAAGCCTTAGAATAGCTTAACTTGTACACAGCAGCTGAAAATAAACCCTTGAGTCTGAACAGTAACAGGACTAGAACAAGAGGAGTTTTAGTGATGGAAACAAATAAAATCCCAGCTTTTCCCATTTCCTCTTGTGATTGTCCACTAGGAGCTCAGGCTACTTCTGTGAAATCTCTCTAAGGTAGGACATATACCTACAAGATACTAGTTGCCTGCTTTCAGTCTTCCTAAAGGGTGTTACGTTAATATATGGTGATGGAAACAATATAAAATAGCCTAGGTACATATGTGCTAGCTTGTGTACCAGTAATACTGGACAGTCACAAGCCCTCTGGCCTTCAGCCTATCTGTTTCTCTTCCCTTTTTTTCAAGCTGATTATTGATGTAAGAGAGTGTTACATGTTAGTAACAATACCCAGAGCAAGCAGGCGTACAGTAAGAAGGCAAGGATGTTACAAATAGCAACAAAGACACACTAATGTCCAGAAAGGTGAAGGGAGGGATTCTTACCGAGTCCAGGCTGCCACGGTTGGAGTCCAGGCTGGTGCCATGGGAGTGTCTCAGACCTTCCTCACCGTTCAGGGGCTCAGCGGAGGCACTACCTGCATCTCCACAGCCATCAAACTCCTCATGGTCATAGTCAGACTCCACATCCGGGGGGGAAGTGTAAATCGGCTCTCCCACCTCTCCACTGTTACTCCTCTGTGTATCTGAGACAGTGCTGTAAATGCTTTCTGCTGGGTCAGATAGGGCTCTCTGCTCCTTGGGGCTAGCGGTTCTTTCCACAGGTTGTCCTGGAGCTGGGACAGCCTCTCCCACTTCCCTTTGGAGAAGTGAAAGGCTTGTGTCCACACCTTCCTCTGAGTAGTTATCACTGTTTCTTGTGCCGTGCTGATTCAAGAACACCAAACTGGAAATTGGCCGTCCTTCATCATCAGCATGAAAACCCTCATCCACTTCTTCTTCAGCTAGTGGTGCCACCAGGCTGCAGTCAATGTTGAGTGTCCCCTCACTAGAAAGTGAGCGCTCTAAGTTCTGCACACTTTCATCCAGATTGCCAAAATCCAGCAGCTCCAAGAACTCCTGGGCAACCCTAGATGCCTCCTTTTCCAGCCTCTGGATCTCTTCTTCTCGCTGCCGATTGATTTCATTCCTGGTGTTTTCACAGATGATAGACATGTGATCCTCCTTCTGTTGCTGCAACTTCTCAATCTCCTTCTCCAGTCTTAAGATCTCCTCCATCTGACGTCTCTCTTCTTCTTGCAGGGGAATATCTACCTCCTCAGTCTTTACTGCTTCCACCTTAAAGAATTTATAATAGTGTTAAAGCAGTTTCTTCAACCTACATGTTTTCCTTGCTCAGACCTTTCATTCTTCCTACCTCCTGTGCTTTGCCTTGTACTTCCCACCTGCAAAAAGATGACTCTAAGCACCCTCTCCTTTTCTGATCGGCATCTGCAATCATGCATGTTGTAAAAGCTAAAGGTAGAACTACGGGATCTTCAGGTACCTCCTTTTTTCCAGCAGCCTACCTCCTTTCTGAATCGTACAAAGTAGCTCACTGGGATCAGTGAATTTTTAGAACAGCCCGTCTGTCTGCTGCTTATGTTACAGCCCTTTGTACACTACAATTTGGATAAAAGCATTCTGAAAGTCCGTCATCTCTTTTTGAACTATCTCACACACATACACGCATATAGAAGAAAGCAACTATATACGAACACATATATGCATAGCTTGCTTAAGAGCTGAAGATTTCCCAGAAATTCATTAAAACATTTGGGGATTTTGTCACTTCCTGAGTTGGGGGTCTGACCATCAGAATCTAGGTCTGGAAGGGATATTTGCAATGAAGCAGGACTGTATCCACTCCAACCCCACCCCACCCAAGCTCCACCCAGAATTTCTTGGCATTCTTTAGCATCACTGGATGGATGATGGCTGGCTGGCTGCTGAAGACTCTGTCTTCCTCTATTCTCCACACTGAAGTAACAGGACATTTCTAGCAAGTACACAATAATTAGAAGATGGAAGATACTGGTAACTTTCACTGATGTTTAGCTATAAGATAAAGCCACCCTCCCCTCCATGGAGGACGTCGAAAACATACACATACAAGAAAAAGCAAAAATAAATTCCAAACGGATTTAATGTACTTCCTGATAGGAGTATGACAATGCCGCCAATGAAGTGGCGCATTTAAGCCACAATCTCTGTTTTCTTTACAGTTACCCTGTTGCTCTTGTTGCTCTCTACTTGACTCTTACTTGTAGACAAATGCATTTTTATACTCTAATCTGTCACCTCTCCTGAACAGAGCTGGCCTGAAACTGGGGAACAAGTGGTTTGGGAAAAGAAATAAGAAGATACACAGCTGTTTTCACACACCTCAGGGTAGGTGGTCTGCTCTTTGATATGTCAAGTACCAACAAACAATTAGATCAGTTACAAGGGGTTTATTTTAGCCATGGTAACAGCCATCTGCACTCTTATTTCTGCTGTTACAGGCAACAATCCAGCAAAACAGACCGTGTCACAGAGTAGCACATCACAAGGTCATGTAATAAGGTCAAGCAGTAGAGATAAAAAAGGATGCTGTATGTTCAATACAGAAATTTTCAAATAGGAACTATGCAAGCTGGTACATGAGCCTTGAAAAAACCCCCACCTTATTAACTCTATGCAACTCTGCCAAAGCCAAACACCTGCAGGTTTTGAGTGCACAAAGCCCATTTTTTAAATAGTGTTGCCACAATAACAATATTAGCTCCAGGCAAAGCGTAGGCAATGAAGGACCCTTCACAGATAGAAGGCATATGAAAAGAATAACTGTTAAACTTACCTGAGCCACCTGGAGCAGCGCATTCAGTTGCTCCTTTTCTCTGTTAAAAAACAAGACATGATGGTCAGAGACAGACCCAGTTCTCCTACATGAGGCTTTTAGAATTACGTGGACACATCATCCCTCCATGGATAAGGTTAAAATAAGGTACCTATTGTAAGACTGATTTAAAAGCTTTTGTAATTTAGTAAAAATCCAGTCCTCTGTGGTTGGCATGACCCTTGTGGATACAACAGATTTTCCCCATGCACTTAACTTTCAGATCAATCAGGAAATTGGATCAGTTGGAACACACTAGGAAGGACATTGGAAACTGACGGAAAGGCAGATGAGTTAGACTCATGATAAATGTAAACAGAATCTTCTGAAGTACTTTACATCCATGGATATTAAATGAGGTTGTACATGCATAATTGACAGATATCGGGAACCTGTGGGTTTTTTTAAAAAACAGAACAGAATTATTGCATTGAATTTGTGTTTTGTTTTGCTTTTACTATATTAAAGCCCCCCCCAAGTTATCAAATTTTTATACTTCGTTAAAAGACTAAGCCGAGGACTTTCTATTCTGAAGACCTGGGTACTCCAGCTTGCATAACTTCTCAGTGGCATGCAAAACCTAGTTTACTAGTAAAGACTGTAAGAGTCAGAGTTTGTTAGTAAACATGAGTAGAGGAAAAAAAAACCTATCCCACGGTGCTGCATCTCCACTCAGATCAACAAGGTTGTACTCCAAGGGAAAGCTCTCACTATGGCCAGTTTCTCCATAGCGAGCACGCTACAAGCAACTGAACTAGGAGACAGACAAACGCCAGGGTCATGCACAGGGAGAAGGGGTAGGATGTGGCTGGATGGAAAAGTCTGCCTGTAGCAACCACTATGCAGCTAAATTCAGACTGGCAATGGTAACTTTCACATCTACAATTCAACCTCAAGCAGAACAGGAGGGCAACAATATTTATTTCCCAGGCTCTGCAGCTTTTCCCAGCCAAATTCTAAATTGCAGTTGCAAGTCACAAAGTCCTTAAAGCTCTCATTCTTGTGCTCCCTCTCTCCCAAAAAAAAAATCCAGGAAATGTTTATAAATGAAAGCTGACATAAGTGAGATCCAGATGGTTCCAACTCTACTGAAAGATCTCTAACAGTAGTCATGAGTTAAACAACTGCCTTAAATGATATGAGGGTTCAAGAAGCAGAGCCATTTTAAAACAAATCAGGAATACCACCTACAACCTACACACTAATTCCTGCAACAGTTCCTCACATTTTTTTAGACCTCTGATATTTCTTGCTGCTTTCTATCCATCTCCAACTGATCCACACTCTTCCTGGAATGTGATACCCAAAACGAGGGACAGTACTCCAACTGAAGCCTTACCAGTGCCAAGTGGAACAGAATAATCACCCCACATCTTACAGAAACAATCTTGTTTATAGATGGCATTTGCTTTCTCCTCTCACACAGCATGACACTGGTGACTAATACTCAACTTAGCCTCCAGACCTTCTTCCTGCTGTTAAAGTAGGCATTCTTCCTTCACTCTCTGTGCATTTGATTATTCCTAACTGTAGATCTGCATATGTCTCTATTGAATGTTACTGTATGTTTTTCAGACCATTTCTTTAATTTGCCAAAATTATTTGAATTTAATCCTGTCTACCTACATACTTACAGCCCCTCACCAGATAGTTTTATCTGCAAATTTAATAAGGATACTCATATTTCCTCATCCAGCTTATTATGAAAACATTGCACCATATCCGCCACAGACCATGGAAGAATCCCATTCAAGGGTTCTCTCCTATTTAACAAAAAACTGCTACTGTTTATTAATTAAAATGCAATAATACAATGCTGTAAAACCGTATTTGTTTTTTCCAAAACCACATTCCTTATAGTGTCTTACAGTATTGTCATAACATGTCAAAGCCCTTACCTACCCTCTACCTACCCAAAGTCAAGTTAGCTACCCTCTATGGATTCTCCCTATCCACAAGAATGTCATAAACTATCACAGAAGGAAACAGATAACTTTAATGCTGTTTGTTCATCAGAAGTCCATGTTGGCTCTTAACTCCTTTATCAAGCATTTACAATTGATTATTTGTTTCAGTATCTTTCTGAAACTGAGGTTAGGCTGACTGGTCCACAATTCCCTCATTCTTCCTTTTCCCATTTTTAAAAGGAGGTCATTATGTTCGGAATTTTCCAGTTTTATGGAAACTCCATTGCTGTCCACAAAGGAGGAGAAAGACAATAGCTACGGATTCAAACTGCTTCAGCAAGTTCTCAAAGTACCCAAACATTAATTTCACCAAGTCCAGATGACTTCTTTGTAATCTGATTTACCTGAGCATTCTCTAACCCTTTATTTCCCTGCTAGGTTCGAATTCTTGCACATCTGTGCCAATTGTATTTAGTGTCCAACAGCTAAGCCTTTTGGGAAAGACAAATAAAACCAGCACCAAATACCTCAGCTTTCTCAACATTATAATTTTTTTTTCCTGTTGAACAGTAGACCAAATTGCTCCATGCCTCCCTTTTACTAACAGTGTATGCACAATAACTGCATGCCAACTTTTAGTTCCTTATAGCTCAATTTGCATCTTGGTCCTAATTTTGTCTCTGCATGTGTGGGGGGTTTTTTGCTTGTTCTCAGTAGATTAACCAATTTGCAATTTTTGTGGACTTCCCCTCATTTTTGAGGTCAAATGGAAGTTCAAGATTTAGCCAAGTTGGTCTACTAGTACCTTTTTGTCTACTCACTCTGAATGAAGCCATTTGACATCAAGTAGAAAATGAAAGCAAAAGTTCACTTGATTCCTAGAAACACTGACACTTCTTTACAATGATGCTGGGTTCAACACATCTTTCATGGGCTGGGAACTAGAGGGCAGGGGCAGAAACACACTGGAACAAATAAGTTAAATTGCTCCTTTTATCTAAACCTAGGTAGGT
Source organism: Fulmarus glacialis (assembly GCF_000690835.1). NCBI lineage: Eukaryota > Metazoa > Chordata > Aves > Procellariiformes > Procellariidae > Fulmarus > Fulmarus glacialis. Next base: position 5,992 of record NW_009186959.1, on the reverse strand, counting down.
ACAAGCTTTACTTAGTACAATAAGGACTTTAGACCTGAGAGAGCGTCTGTAGCATTTGATATCTGCAAACTAGTTACTGACATTCTGAACTTGCACAGCTTCATGTTGCTGATGAGGCTGTTGTTGAAAATTGACATGTTAATAAAACGGAGCCTTCAGTGTTGTTCAACAAATTCCTTGACCAAACTGTTCATCATTGGTGTCACTCACTCCATGTCTTGTCCCAGCAGATACATCACCCTACTGTCTCCAGTGAAACCGCAGGCAATATCTTTTTCTTGTGACATGCTTCTAACCTTAGAATTTTCTGATGCTTGTCACACATCTTAAGTCTGCCAAGATCCAACTTCGGGACAAGTATGTAACAAAAGCCTATAAGAAACGTAACCAACTATTTATGAAAAACGTAAAATGTCACAGGATTATTTGTTCAAACTTACACAATAATCTTGTAGTTGAAGTTTTATGCTTCTTAAAACAAAAGATTATCAAGAGAGACACCCAGTTTGGATAGGATGTAGGTAACCCTGGAGTGAACGGTAAATGATGCATGAGGTGCAGGATTCTCAACAGGTGCACTATCACTGCTCACAGATTGACTCTTTTTGCCAATTAGCTTTTCCTTTCCTCTCCTGATCTCCTGACATATCCGTACCCCTGATGAGAGATACACAGCAGCAGGAACAGGGAGAGGACGTGTATTCTCACAAGTGTAAGAACTGCAGTAGCAGCACAGGTGCGCTGCCCATCTTGCTCTCTGATCCAGTTTACTGGACACACCAAGACTCATAAACTCTGGTACCTTCTCACACTGCTAATCGCTCCAGATTTTGGAAGACTGCATAAAACTTCCTTTACCACTGCAAAGGCAATGAGAAAATTATGCATCTCTGCCCTATCAGTGAAACTGTCTCCTTTCACGTACATTCCAAAGCAGAAAAACACTAAACAGAGGTAAAAATGCACCAGAATTTGCTAAAGGAAGCAGGACACTCCTTTTCCACTCTGCTTTTCTATTCTGAGCTGCCCATAGTCCACCCCAACTTTGCCATGGCACTGGGACACTGTCTCATGCAATTGCTCTTCCAGTGTCACCACCACGCCAGTGCCCCAGACCCGCTTCTACACCTCAGCAGCTTTAATGCTAGGGAACCATGAGTGCAAGATACCATCTTGTACCTTTCCTTCACCTCTTCCTCTTCCCGTTTCCTCCTACGCTCCTCCTCTTCTTGCCATTGTCTTTCCTCTTCCTCTCTTCTGATCTGTTCTTCCTCTTCTTGCCTCCTTCTCTCCTCCACTTCCTGCTTCCGCCTGAGTTCCTGCTGCAGCAGGTGCTGGTAGAGGCTGCGAGCCAGGCGGCCACGCCAGTGCTTCTGCAGGATGACTGCAGAGGCCTTCAGTCGCAGCAGACTCTTCTTCCAGAAGTATGCTCGGTAGTTCTTTTGGATTATAACAACACTGGCTAGCACCTTTTGATACTTCTTCCTAAAAACAGAATCAGACACTTAATGCGCCATGAAGCTATACATGCTTTGCATTTCCCATGCCCTGGTATATTGACCAATCTTACCACATCCACAGAAAAATGAATTTGGAAAAATATTGCTCAGAAATTACACAATTTCTGTTCCTCTACTGACACTACCTGTAAATCATATTCTCCTCACTGTTCTCACTCCTATATCTACCACTGGTTTGTTTCTGTGGGCACCTGCTTTTGTGAAGACCCTCAAAGGATGAAGGACAGATATTTGGCACATGGAAAGAGAAGGTCCACTGGCCCAGAGTTTCCTTGCATTGCACATCACACACATTCACTGTGCAATTAGCATTATCACTCAGTGTGGATTTATTATAATAAAAACATACAAATGGCCTTACTATATGAGAACAAAGTCCCATATTGCTCCATCTTTTAAGTGGCCAAAATCAAATTACTGCAGGAAAAGCAAAAATGGGGCAAAAATAGATCTGGTCACATTAATCTCATATTGTTTGGGGGAAAACACAGCGATACTACAATATTGATTGCTGAATGTAACATTGTAACGGGCTCCCATAAATATATACTTATATTGCACAACATTTTGCTTAAACAATAGTGATATCAAAATCAACTTTGCTGTACTTTAAAACCAAAAAACATGGTAGGGCCCCAAAAGAAAAGAATCATCATTCAGTATTTCTGTAGTCTAGTGAAGTTCTAGAAAAGTCAGTCCCTGCCTCTACATTACAGAATGTTTTTATCAAGGACCTGAAAAAAAAGTCACTGGTAGAAGTTTGTACATGATACACAAACTGGGCAAATAACAAAAGGGTTACTATTACACAGTAATCTGGATCAATTTGTAAGCTAGAACCAAGCAAACATTAAACAATTCAAAAGAGCCAAACATAAGGTCTTCTACTGAAGAACCAAAGGCAAAACACATCTGATGTGGGACTATGTTAGGAAGCAGTGAGTCAAAAAAGGATTTAGGGGCCACAGGGATCATCAGGTGAAGGCAAACTCCCAACACAATGCTATAGAAAAAAATACTACTGGGATTGTTATACTTGCAAGCAGAAATATTGTGTAGAAGGGGACTGCACTGCTACTTTTATCCTGTGTTCAGTGTTAGCACCTCCATTTCAAGAACAACGTTAGACCCTCAAGTGATTTCTGAGGAAGGAAGATTGGAACCAGAAATTCTGGCTTATAGAAAGAGAGCACTTGTTCCATGACTTTAAGAAAGAGAAGGCTAAGGAAAGGCTTGATCCCAGTCAAAGTACACACATTTTTGAGTGGCATTTCTATTTATCCAACAGGGGACATAAGATTTAATTGACCTGAAGCTGAAGTCTATTCAGGCTGGAAATAAGCAGACATTTTTTAAAGTAATTGAATATATTTAGACACCTTAATGAAATGATCATTGGTACTATTCAAACCAAAACCTTCCTTTACTCCAAACCAGAATTTGCAGAGGGAAATTCTATGGGGCTGTTACACAGGATCTTGGGCTAGCAGGCTACAGTAATCCTGTGAGGTCTTACAGTCCTAGGAAGCATGCTGGAAATAGCACAGTATTCTCACATATCCTTCCCACAGACCTTCTGCAACCCCCTGAGGAAAAGACACACCTCAAAATCTGCTTCCTGGCAATCAAACCCCCTTCAAGTGGCAACAGGGACACATGCTGACAGCTTGCCACCTCCCTGCACATCAGATATGTCAGCCTAGTCAAGAAAATCAGGAGAGGGATGCTAATAGCAGTTGTGTGCAGAGGTCATGCTCTTTTCCATAAGTATTAAGTCAAAGGGAGGAAGCACAGAGAAAAGAAGAGGAAAGGGAAGAAGTGATAAGAAGTGGGAGGTTTTAGATGAATTGCTCCTGGGCTGCAGTCCCTTCACCCCTGCTCCCTCTGTCCTCCCTGTGCCCTGCACATGGGGTGTGAACAGCTGCACACGCACCCTCTGCCAAGGCAGATATAAAAGCATCAAAAAGGGCACTCTGACTTTTACAAAATGCATCTGCCAGAAACTCCTTCAAGTGCAACATGTGCCAAACCCTGCCCAGCTACCGGCTGGCTCTGCCTGCTAATCTGCCAGGCTGAAGTGCCCCCTCATTCCTCATGACCGCAGCCAAGCTTGCAGATGCCCTTCAGCTGGAATTGCTGCACACAGGCCATGAATTTCATTCCCCTTGTTCAGCCTTCCACTCACCCTCTTGCACTGGCTAAAGAAATTCAACCTGAAGCCCATGCCAAGGAGCTGGGAGACATCCTGACTATATATCATAAGAGAACGTAGGGTGGCTGCAAGACTCCAATGCTGCATTTGGAATTTAGTTAATTATTCTGTCGATGAGGTGTAGTTAGCAGTTATGCCTCCAAGGACTAGAGAACACACGGCTATGGAGTAATTTCCTACTGTCTTTTCCCCTGAGCAATAAGGTCCTGCAGAATCCAGGGCCAGAGCCAAATTTGTATGTGGATCCTGCAAGCCTGGGAACAGTTATGCGTATTTTAGCTGTTACCTGCAGCTCAGAGTTCCACAGATTAGCTACAAAAAATGGGGTCATTTGAATGGGCTTGATTTTCTTGTCTTACATTTTAGTGATCAGTCAGAGATACTAGGCTGCAGGGAATGAGAGCAAAGAAAACGCTCTTACCCTTAGGACTGGTTCTCCAGGCTCACAGAACAAGTTCACAATTCTTCCTGTGGCATATGTACCTTCTTCGCCAACCTACTTTGCATGAGACCACTTGTCCTTGCAAAACTAACATAAATGGTATCAAGCTTAAGGCAGCGCATACTGGTACTCCTGACCTCTGCCCAACTCTGCACAGACCATTCACCACTTGCCCAGATGAACTCCCTCCTGCTGGACCCTCTCCAATACAGGTGCAGTGCAACTGGAAACTCTTCACAGGGAAGTTTTCCAGCCTCCCTCCCTAGCTCTTTCCTCACTCCCTGCTCTCCTCCCCTGCAAAGTCCAGTTACCTCCAGCTGCTTGTGAGGATTTCCACTCTGGCTGCAGCAGCACAGCTTGTTCTCAAAAATGAGACTCAGAAGAGCAACACGTGGGACGAGGAATTCAGATCTGTGGAGAACCACAAGATTTCTAGCCAAGAGGAACACTACTGCAACACTGTCTCCATCACAGCCCCGCAGGGCAGCAGCTACCTTCCCAGGAACTCAGAAAAGCAGTAATCCAGTTTGCCTGCAGTGATGTTTCCCAGAAAAATAAATTTTCCTATGCTAATCCCTACCCCTCTCCAAATGCTGGACACAAAGTAAAACAGAGCAGAGGCCCTGACACAAAGAACTTGCAATCTCATGTACAAACAATAGAGCTAGCTCATTTGTCTTCCTAAAGAGAAATAAATAAATGAATAAATGAATAAAAAACCCCAAGGCCAAATGTGTATTTTGCTGATATTCCACATTGGCAAGGCAGGGTACAACCCTTGCACGCATTTCCCAATGCAAAATGAGCTACCTGGTGTAACTGGAGCTCTAAGAAGAGTGCCTGCTGGAACAGCTCTGCCGGCCAGGGATTTCACCTCCTCACACCCCTGACTGACAGGTGTCTGGAGCAGAGACCAGCCAGGAAAGAGCATCTTACTGGGATTAAGCGTGCATGCCACAGCCATTAAGGAGTCAGCTGTTACACTGACTGCGAGGGGCAGAGGAGGGGCGGTTTGTCTGCAGTTGGTTCTCCCAACCCTCCCCTGGTCAGGTGCAAAAGGGAGCGGCAAGAGGAGATTACTGGTGCAAAGCTGGCCAAAAACCAATTCTGAAGAGTTAATTAAAAGGAGAGGGAGATCACGAGGCAAACAGGCAGGGCGAGGAAAGAGGGTGAGCAAAGGCAGAGCTGCAAGTGAGGAAGAAGCTCTTTGCAGGGGGAGCAGAAAACAGAGTTGACAGGCATAAAGAAAAGAAGGGGACCCAAAGCATAGGTGGGGCCCAGCCAGGAGAGCCCTGAAGGCAAGGAAAAGGTGTCATCGGAGGCAAGCAATGGGTACAGAGGTCCCTGCAGAAGCCTGCTGAGCAGCGTTGAGGGAGGGTGCAAGCGTGCACAGAATTCAAGAATAGGTGGCAAAGGAGCGGAAAGGTTTCAGCAGAACCGATGCCGGCAGGGAGGGCAGATACTACAGCTCTCGCTTAGAATACAGGAGGGGAAGAAGGGAGGGATGCGAGGGGACTAGAGAGCAAAGCAGGGAGTCGGGGCAACCCAGGCACGCAAGCACAGGGATGGTGGGGCAGCCCCCAGCACTGACCTTGCCATGTAGCCCAAGACGTGGGCCCGGATGACTATAGCTGCTTTCCTCAACTCCTCTTCCCGATCCTTCTCCAGCTTCTGCTCAAGAGCTTCCTTCAGGAAAACCTGACGCCACGGGGAGGAGTTTCAATAAACACAAAGAGAGGAAAGAAGTCAGTCGCCGGGAGAGCCGGGAGATTTCATCCCCGGGTGACCAGCACAGAGTGCGCTCTGTGTGGGGGCGCC